>NC_069502.1:372605828-372905828 GCF_027579735.1 Bombina bombina
TGTACAGGACACGGGTACACAATCCGCTCGAGTTAAAGGCCATATATAAAATATCCATGCAGGCACAGTTTTGCCACTATGTACAACATAAAGACATTTTAGGTATATAGTTGCTGTGTATTGACTGAATGGTTATCACCATGGGGCTCATAATAATTATGTTGTTGTGTGCATGCACATAAGATCAATGATACATTGTCTGCTTTTACAGATTGAGGGAGTGGATTTCCTTTATCTCTCTGACATTGATATGTGTTATAGTGCGAGCAAACAACACCATAGTATCAAGAAGCTAATTAGTTTTCTTGCAATGTTTTTTTGCAATGTTTTTTGTAATGTTCTTTGTAATGGTTAAACTGACTTATAGAATATTTAATACTAGTCTAAAACAGCACTGCAGATGAGATGTACTTTGTTCTGTTTTTATCTGTTTTCCATGTTTCTTTAAATTTGTTCATGTGTGGTCAGACGTGAGGGCAATTATTGCTCAATATAAGGATGGATTGTGTACATTGTCATTATGTCTCTGATGAAGCGCCACTAGAGGGCAGGAAACGCGTCAGACACCTTGTTTCTGTGTTTGTGTTGGTAATTTTCACTTATGCAATAAATTTGTGAAGTTGGACATTTAAACCGTGTGCGGCTCTTCTATCCTTTGGTACTACTTTGGGCGGATGGTTCCCGCACCCCAGAGCTCTGCACCTTGCCAGGATTGAGGATCTATCTGCTGGAGGATTACGCTGCCGCTAAGGCGGATGACGTCACTTGCCCGGGACGGATCTGTGTTGTGTGCTCGGTGAGCTGTTGCAGCGGCAAACTCACTTTCTCAAGTATAAAGAAACAACTTGTCGGTATTTAGGTACTTATTATATTTGTTAGATTCTGAAACACCGTTTTTCATTTAGTATGATCTACAGCAGCTTACTACGGTATATCCACATTCTAAATAGAATATTTTATTTACCCCAAGTTTTATTTAGTTAGATCACGCCTTTTTGTGTTCACCAGGCTACATGAGGTTTTTTGTTGAGTAAGCACTAGAGCAGAGGTGTAGATATCTCTACAACTCACACGGAACTATTCATTCAGCCATCTTGTATATCTTACTTCCCCCCACACATTGGTATTAGAAATAAAGTTACAACCTGTGTCTTAGGAGGCGGTTAGTTGTGAATATTTACGGCTTCATTGATTATATTATCCCGTTAGTGGTCTGCAGTGTGTGCTGCTGAGATACCCTTCGGTATAATACAGAGTTTTTAATTAGCTGCTTAAGAAGCCTCAATTTTCAGATTAGTGACACGAATTGGTAATATTATTCAGACTCTATTTCCATCATTATATTATTATCAAAAACCTGATCATAGTATCAGATAATTAATTTATCTACTACATTAAAGAAGGTTGCTAAATGCTCTCTAAAAACCCTAATCTTCCTGACATGTCTCGCTGTTACCGGCTTTTTCAAAGGAAAATCTAGAGTCTGTGTCACTACAAATAAGAATACAACTAATAAGCCAGTAGAAACTGCATACATGTGTATGCTTCCTCACCAGACATCTCCTCATCTGGATTGGCACTGGATCGTGACTTTTACTATTACATTTGGGGCTTGGTTAGGAGACTGAAAATTCCTTCGATTTAGGTTTTAGTTTGGGTATTATATTGCATAAGCAATCTTCCTACCTAGCACTACCTAGAACAGTAATCTGACCTCTTATTCTACTTAAAGTGAATGTAAAGTTTTTAAAAAGTGCCCGTTTTTAAAAAATTTGATTAAAAACAGAGGCACTTTAATTCATCAAAACTTACATTTCACTTGTGTTGTGAAAAAATACTTACCTTTTAATCTTGACAGCTGCTCTAGCTTCCCCCGGTCGTCGCAAGCCTCTTCCTACGACAGAAATGACGGATCAGTCAACCTCCAATCACGACTTCCCCCAGGGGGAATCAGTGTCTGATTCAACGCCATGATTGGAGGAAGCCGGATTTCTCATTTTAGACCCAGGAAAAGGCTTTGTGACGGGCGGAGGAAGCGATGCAGCGGCTGTCAAGATTAAAAGGTACGTTTTTTTTTCACAACAGGAGTGAAATGTAAATTTTGATGAATTAAAGTGCCCCTGTTTTTAATCGACTTTTTAAAAAACGGGCACTTTATCATCAAAATTTACATTCACTTTAACTGTGGAGACTCTCTCTATCTGACACCCTGTGTTCAAGCTATTTTTAATTAGTGTGTGTGTGCGTGCAATTGTATGCATTAATTTACTGTTTTTTTTTTAAACAAATTCTATTAAAGTTACTTTGTTATGCATTTATGGAATATTTCTAACCTTACAGTTTATTGTTAATTTTTACAAGAGTATGGCTCTTACTTTGTTGTTGCATTTTTTGTAAAAAATTGTTACATATTAGCCTGACACTCATGTGTTCAGTAAGCTAGCTAATTAATGCTGTCTTAACATTATTTTTGGCATTCAAATTTACTTATCCCTCAATCCTCCTTTGGTAGTACTTTCTCCTATTTGCCTTTACCTTCTCCTTCCTTCTCTTTATAGTCACAGCTCCTCCTTTCACAAACAGCACTCTCTTTTCTTTCACAAACAGCACTCTCTTTTCTTTCACAAACAGCACTCTCTTTTTTTCCACTTTGAGCAGTCACGATTTATCAAGCAGTGGTCATCAGACCGCGGTTTCCCTACCGTGGAGAATTTCAGTCTCCCCAGTCTCGTCCGACCGGGGAGATGGACAGCTCCTGTCTGCACGTGATGAACAGGGGACGGGGTTGCACGCGAGCGCAAAGAATCGCTTGTGTGCAATGTTAAATGCGGACAGCGGATTGCTGCCGGCCAGAGGAGAGTACGCCTCTGTCCGCTTGTGCATGTTAAATGCAGCCCTCAGACTATTCATATCTCTCCTTCTCTTCTATCCTCTCCCCTCTACAACACACATGAACTTTATTACTATCTCACATCACTCAGTCAACCATGCTCCACTGATACTAAGCTTAGACACTCACATAAGAGACACTCTCATGTTCTTTCTCTTACCATCCTCCTCCTTGCAGCTGGGGATGTCTTGTCTAGCCCATGTTTACCCTCTGCCTGTCTTTGCTCATTACCATGACTGACACCTTTAAAATCTTGCCCATGTAACCCTCTCAACCTCATAAATGCACTACTGTTAGCACCTCACATCTACTCATGACCTATTTATTTCACGATCACTTAACCTATTAGCCCTCAATCTTAACTCTCCTCCTCTAACGCAACTATGGCTGAGCTGCACTTCAGTCACACTCCTAGGCCAGGAGACAGACAAGGGGAGGAATAGGCATTCTTCTGTCTCCATACTGTACCTTCCGCTGTATTTCTTCACCCCTCCCTTTCTTTTTCTTCTTTTGAAGTTCTATCTGCCTCTTCTCCCCTGTAGCTCTCCGTGTTGCTATTATCTATTGGCCTCCTGGCCCAGATTCACAATTTCTAGACCATTTTGAAGCCTGGCTCCAACACTACTAATGTCCCTTCTCTCATCTTAGGTTACTTCAACATAACCAATGACAATTCTAACATGCATCCTGCATCTAAACTGCTATCTTTACCACCTGTCCAAATAGGCAACATCTCTAACTACTGTGAAAGCTACTCATTTGATCTGGTCTTTACCAATCTTTGTGCCATTTCAAGATGATGTAACTTCCCCTTCCCTCTCTCTAACCACCATCTACTAACTTTATCTCTTACTATAACTGCGGCAGCCTCACAAACCCCCAAAAAACTGCTACATTGCAGGGAACTCACAGACTTATGCTCAACTGAAACTTTTACTCTCCAACATTTCATCCATCTCTTGCCCAGACCTTTGGACCTTACAGTATAATTTTGCACTAAAATCAACTCTTGACAAAGCTGCACTCTCAACTATTTGCCATGCATTATGCACTCGACGACAACTATGGCACACCAAAGAGACCTGATATCTTAGGGACACTATACCCAAACATTTTCTTTAATGATTAAGGTAGAGAATACAATTTTAAACAACATTCCAATTTACTTCTATTACCTAATTTGCTTCATTCTTTAGATATACTTTAATGAAGAAATAGCGATGCACACGGTGAACCAATCACAGGAGGCATCTATGTGCAGCTACCAATCAGCAGCTACTAAGCATATCTAGATATGCTTTTCAGCAAAGCATATCAAGAGAATGAAGCAAAATAGATAATAGAAGTAAATTAGAAAGTTGTTTATAATTGTATGCTCTGTCTAAATCATGAAAGAAAAAATGTGGGTTTCATGTCCCTTTAAGCTGTGTTTATGAACTTCTGAACGCCAGTGGGGAAAATCATGCACCCATTTTAATTAATATTGTACAAAATTAGCCAGATGACAACTCAGATTTATGGTAAAATGTGTTAATATTGACAAAGGTAAGTAAGGGAATATATTTAACAAGCGTTATGTCAAAGACATAGATCACACATCATTTGCAAGAACAGTTGGGATTTAAAGAGATATAATAATGCAATAGTAAACACTGCTGTGTATGAGTTAAACACATGGATAAAATCCGCTCTGAAGCAGCACTGCATTTGCCTCACTAGATATGTGTTCAGCTCATAAGTGGTGTTGCTGGGTTTAAACGCACAGTTACAGGCACGCAGTAGTGCACAAGTGCTTTTGGCATTAGAACCACTTATTTCATGCTTGCATTGACATGAAGCCCATCTAATGTCATTTGGAATTGGGCACCTATATTGGCACCTTCCAGCTAATCTACTGCCTGTTATTAGCACCTGGAAATTAAGTGTCTTTTTTGACATCCAACCTTACCACATCATGTAACATAATATTTTTTTTTAAATTATATTTGAGACTAAAAATGATTATACTTAAGTATCTATATGGTTTAATGGTTTCTTTCACCTTGTCAACTAACATTAAAATTCACTAGAATTTTACTTTTATGTTACATTTTGCCTACACATCTTTGCCTGTATAGTGCTTGTAACTATATACTGTGTGTGTGTATATATATATATATATATATATATATATATATATATATATATATATATATATATATATATATATACTTTTTCACTTTGTCTCCTCTAACATGAATTTACAAAAATTTACATGTGAAAAAAAAGTTTGGAATGAAGGTTAAACAAGAAAAAGAGCACAAAAAACTATATATTTATTGAATAATAACATTCTAAAAATGTTATGTATGTTTTATTTGGAAATCACTATTGTTGAAAATACAAAAAAAATGGGAGTTAGTATATATAAAATAAGTTTTATATTGAAAGCTTGCATTATTGTTAAAAAAAGTAAAACGATCTAGAATCTTAACTCTGCACTGTTTTATATAATAAATCAGAATATTTATGTATTTAACAACTTCTTTTTTATGATGTCATAGGACAGTGTATTTCAACCCACATACACTGGAGAAGAATTAACATGTACTGTGAATAATCTCCAAAGAAGCACACAATATAAATTTAGGGTAAGGTTTAAGATTTGTTTTATCATATAACATTGGAAATAGCATGTTTGTCCAGTAGATGGCACTATTTTCTTCTATTTTTTGATTACTGATTATATCATCTTTACTTTGAATGTTTCCTGTAAAGCTGGTGTTTATGCCTTACTTTCAATGAATATTCATAGATTTTTTTTTTATAATGGGGAAATTATGAATTATACACAGAGTATTGTTTTCCTTATGGATGACCTCTAACTCCTTGCCCTTGAGGGCCATAAATATAATGTTTCAAAATGTCCTGCTTGAGCACAGGTTAGTTTATATGGATCCTGGCCTGACTGAAAACAGCTGCTAAGTAGACCTTCTTAATGGACCATATAACAGATATGCCAACTTTTTTTTATAGTTTCATATAACATTCTTTATAACTAAACATTTGTATTGACAATAGTTTTGTTTTAAAACTATACTACCCCATATTTGAAATAGCTTACACGTTTTTCAAATCGCATTGTGAAAATATTTTAAATGACTAATACAATTTTCAAATCTCATTGTGAAATTTGAAATATATTGTTATTGAGGTATCAGTATATTAAAAAGATAGCATTGATTTATTCTAATTTTAAGAAATCTGTTATTTGATTTTTACAAAATATATTGATTCTGTATAATTATGGTAAATACAGTGCATGTGCAAAATTATTTAAAGGGACGGTGCACTGTAAAATTGTATTCAATGACTTGCACCTGCAGGGTATAAAATTTACGATAAATTGTTCATTTGGGTTTATTTTTTTATCTGAAATGGCTAGTTTTGTTCTTTGAAACCACAACCCATTAAAATGGGTTGTGCTTGTAGCAAAATCAGATATATTAATTTTATCACTTTCTGTACGCACACATGCTTCTTTATATTATCTCTGTCTGTATAGCAAAGACCAATACAGAGAGAGAAAAATTGAACATTAACATTGTATTACTTATCTCTCCTACTTACCACTGAGAGTGTTATTTCTTCTTCTTTTCTGATGTCTGTTTACACAGCTTTTCTATAGCCAATACTTAAAGGGACATGAAATCCAATTTTTTTTTTTCCACGAGCCATTACTCCTGAGCACTAGCAGGAGGCAAAGATACCCAAAATTCCACAAGCTTTTAATCCCTCTCAACTCTCCGATATCCCAGTCTTATCTTTGCCACCACAGGAGGAAGGTGAAGAAATGATGCAAGGTTACCGTAAATTATCTTCATACTATGTGCCTCTGGGTTTTTTTTCATGTCAGACAATGTCACTGCTGTGGAATATTTTGATCTTCAGTGGGGATCCTCTAGATCAGTGTTTCTCAACCACGAAGCTAGGTTTTCATTATACCTGAACTAGAAATAATCAGCTGATCAGTAACCATGGTTACTAACTTGCTCTCACCCATCAGCTGATTATTTCACCTGTGCTGTAGTAAAGCTCTAGATTCCTTACCAATAATGAAAGTCATTTGAATTGAACGGAGTACTGTACTCTTTCTGCATTTCATATATTTGGTATCTAGTTTACCATTTTATTTCTACTCTTTCATTCATCTCAGGCCTTTTTTTCAGTTTAGCGACCCAGAGATCGATCTCTTGTTTCATAAACTACATTTCTTGAACAAGATAGTTAAGACCTTTCTTCAGGCAAACAACCTGTAACAATTTTCTTTTACACCATTCTTTGTTCTCTTTACTGGTGCAACTAACATGTTTGTTTGTATTTCTCAGAATTCATAGGATTTTTTTCAATCCTCACAAATTAATTTATTTAAGGACTTACCTGCAAGTTCCTTATTTTACATTTAATGGATATTAATCACTGCTCCTTTGGTAAAAACAAATATGTTAAATCAAAGTGAATATAAAAAGAAACATTGTGTAAAAAAACAGCAAATAACTTACTTGTTTTCTTTCAAAATTAGCACTTAGAATTTCTCATTGTAGCCCCCAATGTGACGAGCAGAATATTTTCAAAATTTTCTTCAGTCAGTTCTGGGCATGACAAATCTGACTCCCTGTTATCTAGTTTATTTACCAGCCTAGAAGTTTTATGACATCATTATTCATTGCAAAATGCTTCTCAGATATGAAGTTGCAGTTTCTAGTTAGTGTTTTATGTCACATTAGATCATTATTTGATATCACATGTAAACCTCTCTTCCCTGCTCTGCCCTGTACATTAAATTAAGTCCTTGTTTCTAAGTTCTCCTTTTAGTGGTTCCTAATTGTGTGTTATGTTTATGAAAATATGAATTTCAGAACTGTGTACAATATCTTAGCTTGAAAACCTGAAAAAAAAAATATATAGTAAAACACAAGTTTTTGAGCAGTGAGTGCTTCTAGTGAAGTAATTTGTTGCACACATTGTTCTCCTAAATAACTTATTTTGTGTGCTGTGAGTTTGCCCTCTGGATTTTTTTCCCAACCACTCACTTTTGAAAACCACCTGTAACTGTGTATGAAGTGAAGCATCCTACTGTGTTCAAATATTTCTTTGTAATTACCAGACAACTCCATGGAAACTGTTGCTCCTCCCACCTCACATCCTTTTTGTTCTTTCTAGTGCCAGTCATTACATATACTGAGCCTTTCTACCAATAGAGGTGGTGATTGCTCATCTAAATGTGAGGGGAGTGTGTAGGTTAATTTTTTATTAAGATAACCCATTCTTGTGTGATACTTTGTCTATTTTTACAGAAAGACAAAAAATTGTGTGTTTATTTTTTTCATTATTTTATAGTAAATGATTCTGTTACTTTTCAGCTTATTGCATCTAATGTTGAAGGAAGTAGCAACCCAAGTGAAATATTAGTGTGTACCACAAGCCCTGATAGGCCAGGACCACCCACACGGCCTGTTGTGAAGGGAGCCATAGCTGCACGCGGATTCACTGTTCAATGGGGTATGCACATCATGCAGACCATCATGATTATTTATTAAACGTTTTAATCATTTACATGTCCTTGCTTATATGTAACAGTCTGAGATAACAGTTCATGCATGTTTAATTATGATAAATATACTATTAAATGACTTCCTTATTATCACAACACATTTATTCTATCAGTATATTTTGCTTATTTTTGTCGACTTTCGCTTTAAAGAAGCCACAAGATAATTCCTCTAATTTCAATTTCATTATTGCTCATTAGTACGTCTGGTTTATAATATGTTTGTATGCCAAGCAGTGCAAAAGACATTATCTAATAAATAAAGGAGTGATATGGAAAACAACCAAGAGTTATTCTTTGTTATAAGAAGCATTTGTTGCAGCGAGTGTCTTTAGTACTTGTTGGTTGCCTTAAAGAATAAAATTATTTTTATTGCATGTGTGCTCAACAAATCGGTCTCAGCAAGAACAATGGAAATATGTTTTTTGGGTCCTCATGTTTATAGTGTAGTGGTTCACACCTAATTCACTTGTAAGGTCTTAAAGCACAGTTATATTGAAATATAAATTCCAAGCACTGAACTTTAAATGTTATATCAGTGAAACAGGTCTCATTTCTTACAAATACATTTTTGAGTACAATAAAGAAATGGTACTTGAGAAGATAACATTGTTTAAAAATAAATTTTATTATACAGAAAAATCAGCTTACAGAAATAATATAAAATTAAATTAATTTAAATCCAATATACACACAGAATTAAAAGATTTTTAGTTTAAACTTGCTTTCAATAACAATTGTTACATACCACTCGAAATGACTTCTTTGCAACCAAATCTTATCCTTAGAGATGCTCTATAATATCCTGTCAGAGTCACCTGCCTCATGTTTACAACAAGTTGTTTTTATGGTTTTTTATTTGGATGACGTCATCATTTATTGTTTTCTTTTTATATGTATTTTTAGCATCATTTTAACATCAACAAAACTTGTCTAGCTTTTTCTATCTTCAACTATGTGGCCTTGATAATCTGTTATACAAGAGTTTAGACATACGCACTTTAAATTGCAAGGAGCATCCATTTTAGAGCTATAAATTCAAGGTTGAATCAACCTCCATTTTAAATCACATAGCATCTTATGTTAAAACTAGTTAGCTGGTTAGTATGTTAGCAGACAGATAATAAAAACCTTTTATATTGTAAAAGACTTTTGTTTAAACATATAAAAGTATTCAGTTATACATTGTACATATTGTACATCATTTAAACATATATTTGAATATAATCATACATATATTGCAAAATAAGCATATTAAAGAATATATTTCTCACAATTTATGTGAACAGGCTCTTATAACAAGGTACAGTCTTTATGTATAGAAGCTGTACATGATAGATTTAAAAGAAATCTATCATTTATAGTTAGTTATAAGTGTCTTGCTGAAAGAATGTATTTCTTACTGTTGGCATATTTATCAAGTGAATAGCAATATTAATTTGCAATCTAACATTACATAGCAGCTTTTATTGAGACAAGCATGCCATAAACATAGTTTATTTGCAAAGTTATGCATTGTTAACTAAAAATTACATTTACAAGCATAGGTGTATCACAGGGTTAATGAAAGCCTGTTACAATAGTCAGTGTAGCTCAGCTCTAGCAAGCATGACTGATCCCATATCACTGCACTCAAAGTGATGCTACAAGGAGTTTTTAATAAGTTTACAGATACAGTATCTTAAACTATTTTGTCCAATGTTTGTGAGGAGTTTTCATTTGATATATGAGCCTCACATATAAAAGAAAAGATGTGCTGCTATAATATTTCCCATATACCAATATTTAAAGGACACAGAAGCTTCACAGTTTGTGCTTCTTTATTATTAAACTGTGCTTCTAGTTATACAGTTTAGTTTACCATAGAGTTTTACCATAAATAGACTGAAGCTACTATAGCCTATAGCTCTCTCTAAAGGTTGTTTAATAACTGCTGCACAAACTGCTGCCATATAGTGCTCAATAGGTGCACAGTAATAAACCCACCTCAGTATGTGCCCATGGGGAAAAAATAGCTTGGACAAATAATCGCAGGAGGAACATATACATTTTATTATAAAAGTAAACAGGGTACATTTTGTAAAATGTTCTATCTGAATCACAAACGTTTAATTTTAACTTCCCTGTCCCTTTAGCAACATATCCAATAGAGAGCTCAACTTCCTGTTGCTATGCAGTGTTGTGCCCACCCTTCTGTAAGTGATATTAATCTAAAGGTGTGTGTGCTACTTTTTAATATGAGGAGTCACAATATTTTTATTCACTTTCTGAGTTATAAGTTTTATAAATGGAAATGAATAATTAGATTATAACTTAATCAAAAGCCTGATGTAACAAATAGTGGCCCTTGTGTCTTAGATTACCCTAATATATAACCTGTAGGGCGTCAGCAGATTTTATTCCCTTTAAATGTGTCTCTGTGATTTCTTAATTAGTTGGCAAATTCCTAAAAATAACTGTAATGGTCCTTTCTTTATTCACTATTATGAATATCACTTATCCTGCAAAATGTACCTCTGACGCTTATTTAAAGGGACACTGAACCCAAATTTTTTATTTCGTGATTCAGATAGAGCATGCAATTTTAAACAACTTTCTAATTTACTCCTATTATCAATTTCCTAATTCTCTTGATATCTTTATTTGAAAAGCAAGAATGTAAGTTTTTAGATGCCGGCCTATTTTTAGTGAACAACCTGGGTTGTCCTTGCTTATTGGACAGCATCAATAAACAAGTGCTGTCCAGAGTACTGAACCAAAAAGCAAGAGAACGAAGAAAAATGAATAGGAGTAAATTAAAAAGTTGCTTAAAATGACATGCTCTATCTGAATCATGAAAGAAAAATTTTGGGTTTAGTGTCCCTTTAGCCAAATTTATATCAGAGCGTGGCTTGATGGGCTGTTAATACATTTTCTAATAAAGCAATATGTCCTGAAGTATTGCAAGTAGAAGCAAATACAAGTTAAAAACATTAACTACAGTAACCATAACTGCACTCTTACTTTGGAATTGGTAGTAAAACAAGCTTTGTTTTATATATATATAATTGTGGCCCCTTTCATGTATTTTAATTCTGAAAATTAAGATTTTTCAAATTTAAGAGTTTTCCTTTTCTGAGAGCTGATACAGTACATGGTAGACTCTCTGACCTTCCTCTGTCCCTAATTTGCGTCAGCAGAAATTATTAGATAAGAACTGTAAAACAATGAAGAATTTGCTAACATAATTACTATGGCTTTAGCTATCAAAAACACTTGCAGCAAACAAGATGATAATGTATTTCAAACATTTTCAAACCTACCCAGTATGTTAGTTTACTGAAAGACTGCAGAAAAACTACCATGTGTTTACTGTTCTTTTATGTATCTTGCTAGCCCAATTCAGATTCTGGTCCTGTCTTTGTGAATATGGAACAAATTACAATCATTAAGATCGATTATCACCGTAGTGAAGCCAAGCCAATATTTATAACAGCATTTACCAGCTACTTATCAGAACAAATTTTCTAGGAAGCTGCAACAATTTTACAAGAAGTAAAACCTATTGCCACGATTATAATACAATATATGTGTCCAAATAAATATATAAAAATGAGTTACTGATTCTAAGAAAGACCATAATAAAGAGCCAGCCTTTTGTGCCCTGGTTCCATGTTGATGCATTTTAAAAATGAGATAACAACAATTGTTGACAGCTGGATTAGAAAATAAAAAAAATAAATAGAATTCTTGAAATTAAATTGTGCTAGAAAATGTTGACACAATTTGAAATGAGCCTGCGTGACCCTTAATGCATTGTGTCCTGCCGGCATTCATTTCTGATTTTAAATTCACTGCTGCAGTTAATGTTTAGTTTAATCAAAACATACTTGTCTGGCTTTTTTTTCATTATATAAATGTTTGACCTCTATTCTGTTTCTAGGAAAACACTGAACCAATTTGTGTGACATCCTAGTTATTAAATGACACCATTTTTTTTTTAATCAGCCAACTTGTACTGTTCAGCTAACAAGATACTAGAAAGAGCTATTTGCAAGAGCATAGAAGCATAAATTCTGGGGTTTGTAACTATGCGTCATTTTTCAATGATTATGTATCTTACAGATCCTCCTGATGACAGCGGAGGCTCAGAAATTCTAAAATACCTTTTGGAGATTACTGAAGGAAATTCTGAAGGTCTGTTTAAGTACAAGAGCTGTAATATATATATATTTTCTGACCTGTTTGGTAGTTATTAAAGGGATATTCTAACCTAAAAAGTTGCATGCTCTGGTTCATTAGAGTGGTGTTTGTAGGGTGAATATATTGCTGCTTTAAAAAGGGGCACATATGAAAAATACATGTCAGGGTTCTTATATAAAACATTTCTTTAAACAGCCCTGACATATGCATTTTTTCATAGGCGTCCCTTTTTAAAGCGGCAATATGGTCCCCTAGGTGTTTTGTCAACTCCAGTCCTCAAGTTACCCCTAACTGGCCAGATTTTCATGATATCTTAATCACCCATAAGGTGATTATTTCTCCTGCGCTCTAGCTCAGATATCTGATCTTTAAGGGATACTTGAAGACTGAAGTTGAGAAACACCGATTTGGTCCGGCAATGACTGCGTGAGAGATCGGGGCTTAGATGGGGTCGATTCCAGTCTTGTTTGAATAGGCTATTTATCAGCTTCCAATACGTCTTTTTCAACATCGGATCAATTGCAATGCAAACAATAACACCATTTTCGTGTTGGAAAAATATAAGATCGGATATTAGAACATTTATTCATACAATGACATATAAGGGATATCTTGTATAGCTAACTAGATCTGTAGGAAACAGGAGAAAACGAAAATCACAATTTACAATAACTAGAGTCTCGTGTCACCATATTACTACAGTAATAGAAATTCAGGAGATGCTAACCCTGTTCTGAACAGTTTGACACCTTTGACAATATTTTAAAACTCGTAACTTCTCAGTTTTATGGTTTACAATATGAGATCTTTTAAAATGCAGTTCTAGAAGATGGGATAAGATGCAGCTGCATTTTTCTTATTGAAATTCATTTCTCAATCTGTTCTTTTTGATTTTAGATTGAACTCTAGCCAACATGGAAAACAAGGTTTTCTAAATAAATAATAAAACAATAAATCATTGAGCAGGCACGGCCTATTTACACATTACACCCATATACAAATGCCGTTTACTTTATCAGAAACACCACTCCAACCAATTACAAAACACACTAACCCCTAGTAACCCATTTCGTTTTTTGTTGATCAACACTCATGGGGAATGGAAATTGAATATTGTGGGGGTTATCAACTTTTTTTTTAATTGAGAGAGTTTTTGACAAAAAAATAATAATAATACCCAATCCCTTTTTTAAAATATATTAAATGAGAATTTTGGAAAGATTGGAATTGACCCCTATATGTTTTACCCCTAAGAATGGTTAAACACATAGGTGACACAGGCAGACATTGTTGATGTTGAACAACTGCTGCTTATGGTTGGCTGACAGGCTTAGGAGCTGCAGTTTTATCTAGGTAAGGGAAGAAATGACATTTTGTCTTTTCTGCATTAGAATGTCCCTTAAAAAGGAAATGCTTTTGGATGGTACATCTCTAATGTGTTATATTTGAATATTTCAAACCATTTTCTACAAAGAATACCAATAAATGAAATAGATGAAGATAGTAATAAAGTCCATCTAGATTAGATGCATGATGTATTCTCTAGTCATTATGAATTCGTTAACATAGTTTATTAATAATAATAATAAATAAGACAGAAGTGACAATGGAAATCAAGTAAATGTTTTCAAGAAGAGAACCAAATCACTTTATTGCACACTGCTACCTTCATTTTACTGCTTGGGTGATTGTTGCACACATTTTGTGCAGTTATTGGGGGAATTTTTCTCATTTATTTGATAGGAAAAAATAAGACAATGTCAAGGAGTCAAAAGTATGTATTGAGAATGTAAAACAGCGAGGAAAATGACAGTCTGCATCTAGTCACTGCTTACCAATTACTGCGTTAAGATTGATTTTTGCTTTGCTAATGAATTCCAAGAAGAAGGTCATTTTTTTTATAGGATTAAATTCAAGGATAATACAGTTTAATATAGTCCTAAAAGATCCATATGATGTTCCGCTAAGACCTCTAACCTTTAATTGTGACTACTAAAATGGCCATCCTTTTAATCGTTTAATACTTGTGTTTGTTGTTCTTGTTTTTATGCTTTTTAATTAAAAAAAAAAAGTGTAGTCAATATGCAAAGTGCTAAAAAAAACCCTTTTTTTTCAAAGCAGAGTGCTTTTGTGATTTTTTTTACAAAAGTAACAAACACATGTATGTTTGATATAAATTATTATTATTACAGCAAATCAATGGAAGGTGGCCTATAGTGGATCTTCAACAGAGTATACCTGTCATGACTTGAAACCAGGCACTTTATACAAACTACGTGTATGCTCCATTAGCACAGGGGGACACAGCCAGGTGAGAAGAATATTACATGTTTATACTATTTTGTCCTGTATAGTAAGTATAAGTAGAATAAAGAGGCGGATAGATGGATAAATAGATGATTGAATGGATAGGATGGGTGGATAGTTAGATAGGGTATGCAGGTAAGACTGATAGATTATTAGATAGTACAGATAGATAAAAATAGATTGGATGAATACAATAGATATTATGAATGTATAGGTAGATAGAAATGTTATTTAAGAGATTCGATAGGATAGACAAGAAAAATCGATATCTAGATAGATATAATGGTTGTATAGGTCAATAGGAATAGTAGATAATATAGGATTGGATAGAATAGATAAAAAAACATATATTAAGAGATAGATAGTTTGGATGGATGTATAGATAGATAAAAATAAAATAATAAAATAGTTAAGAAACCATAGATAGATTGGACGGATGCATACGTGGATAGAGATGGTGAATAGATAAGATAAATTGGAAAATAAAAGATATATATATTATCAGATAGACAGATAGATAGATAGGAATGGTAGATACGTTTGATAGATACGATAGAATAGATATGAAAACATACATAAAATAGATAGTTAGATAGATATATAACTGGATGGGTAGATGTATAGATAAGTTGATGGGTTGAAAATGATGTGATGTTCTGGTTGCTATGATTTATTTTCAGTGTTCTGAGAGTCAGCCTATACGCACTTTGAGTGTTGCACCAGGTCCCTGTCAGCCACCACGAGTTCTAGGGAAACCCAAGCACAAAGAAGTCCATCTACAGTGGGGTAGGTATAATTCACTCTAGTCTGTCATCACAAGCCTGATATACACTGGATTGGTTACTTTTTATCTCAAGTGTTTTAGCTTTGTTTCTGAAAAAGCTTATATCACATTTAGAAATTTTCTATTCATCATCATTTCCTTTCTCTCAGACCTTACAGGTTTTGTTTTGCTGAAGTGTTGGATAGGTGTTAGTAAAACTTTCCAATGCTTTCCAATGCTGGCTAGAAAACGGGGGGACGACAACAGATTAATTTGAATGGGTAGTTTTATTCACAAAAACCAGAATAAAGTAGTTTTAAATAATACTTAAGTATCTGACATAATAGTTTTAATGGTCATATGGTCATATATTCATGTCAAGAGGTAACATGTCTAATAAAGTCCCATTTTTTTCCAATATGAAAGAACACTACTTGAAAATAATTTTTAAACCAAACATAATTAACTAAAATATTTATTTTTCCTTTTTGGCTTTCTTTTTTTCCTCCAAAAGGCCCCCAACCTGTGTTTATTTGTGTATGACACTATGGCCCAGATAATCAAAACATCCACAATGTAGCTATATATTTAAAAGGTGTCCGTTGTGTGAATGAGATTGCCGGTGAAATATTCAAAACTGCTGACATCAGTGTCTGAAGTCAGTCTCGCCAAGAGACATTTTACTATACATCTCAGTGGGTGGCCATGTTTTTGTGATACTGGCAATATATTCAAAGCAGCATCACCACCTACATTTAAAGGGACATGGTACCCAAATGTTGAAGCACTTGAAAGTGATGTAGCATAACTGTAACATCTGACTAGAACATATCGTCTAAACATCTATATGTAAAAAAGGAAGATATTTACCTCAAAGTGTCCTAAGTATTCACACCCCACTGTATAAAGTATTAAGTCCCAGGACTTCCAAGGAAGTCTGCATCTAGCATGTGCGGGCACAGTCATGTTTTTTTTTTTAAGCTGAGCAATTATTGGCCAAGTTAAAATAATTATTTTCCATTTGGAAAAGAAAGATCTGAAGTTCGCTTCAGAAAATAGCTTTATAGCATGCATCGCTATTGCCATTTGCAAGTGTAATGTATTAACCAATTCAGCGATACTAGGAACCTCGGGGGCTTTCCACCTTTTAAGTAGTAGATTCTGTGTGGCCAAAATGATAGTATTTATTAGATTATTTTCTCAACTATTAAGATTGTCCATGAATAAGAAATAAGTATGAGAATGTGTAATAGTTTGCTATTGAAAAGCTTATTTAGGCAGAAATGAACTCTGCTCCAATATTGCTTAATTTTGAGACAAGACTACATACAATGTACAAAATCGGCCTGTATTTAAAGCATTCACTTTGTTGATTCTTTTTTATCCATTTATTGATCCTATAGGGAGTATAATAATAATTATTAACCAGTTTAAGTTGAAGTTGAGATTCTCTCCAACTATTTGAAGTTGTAGCTTTGTCAGATAGACTAATACTTTTCATAATATCTTTTACTTGAATCCAAATATTTCTGAAGATTAATATTATGTATATTTAAAGGGACAGTCTAGTCAAAATTAAACTTTCATGAATTAGATAGGGCATGCCATTTTAAACAACTTTCCAATTGACTTATATCATTAAATTTGCTTTGTCCCTTGGTGGTATTTTTGAAAAGCTAAACCTAGGTAGGCTCAAACTGATTTCTAAACCATTGAAAACCGCCTCTTAGCTAAGAGCATTTTGAAACTTTTTCACAGTTAGATAGTACTAGTTCATGTGTGTCTCATAGATAACATTGTGCTCACTCCAGTGGAGTTATTTAGGAGTCTGCACTGATTGGCTAAACTGCATGTCTGTCAAAAGCACTGAGATATGGGGGCAGTCTGCGGAGGCTTAGATACAAGGTAATCACAGAGCTAAAACATATATTAATATAACTGTGTTGGTTATGCAAAACTGTGGAATGGGTAATAAAGGGATTATCTATCTTTTTAAACAATAACAATTCTGGTGTAGACTGTCCCTTTAAAGGGATAGTCAAGTATAAATTAAACTTTCATTATTCAGATAGGACTTTTAATTTTAATTGACTTTCCAATTTACTTTTATCATCAAATTTGCTTTTTTTCTCTTGGTATTCTTAGTTTAAACTAAACATAGGTAGGTTCATATGCTAATTTCTAAGCCTTTGAGGGCTGCCTCTTATCACAAGCTTTTTAAATCTCTTTTCAACACAAAGAGACAGAAAGTACACGTGGGCCATATAGATAACACTGTGTTCAGGCACAGAAAGTTATTTAAATCTAGCACAATACAATGCTAAATTTAAGACGATAGATAATAAACAGTCACAGTCATGTGATCAGGGGGCTGGAAGAAGGTTCCTAGATACAAGGTAATCACAGAGGTAAAAAGTACATTAATATAACTGTGTTGGTTATGCAAAACTGGGGAATGAGTAATAAAGGGATTATCTATCTTTTAAAACAATAACAATTCTATGGTTGACTGTCCCTTTAAGTACACTTGTCCTAAACTAATAAGTAGAGATTTATACCAGAATGAGATTGATCGTACACCTGCTTTGTATATCTAAATCCCCTATAAACCTCTTGTAGGTCCCATTCAAATCTGTACGTGTGGAGTAGCTGTGTAAAATAACTCCAAACTTGTAAATATGCAAATCATTTTTGTAGCAGGGAGCAAGTACTTAGCATCTAGCTCCTCATATGACTGAATACTGGTTTATATAATCCTAGTACAAAATCAGGGTTCCTTAAAATGGCTAAATATTGTGAAACCTGAACATTATAGCCCATTATAGTACAGAATTTCTGCCAGGCTGATATAATATTAGAAACAGTAAAACAATTACAAACCTTACTGGGTAAACTAGCAAACAGGTAGTGTAGTAATGCATTTAAATTGAATGGGGCTATTAAGTCTGCCTCAATATTATAATAGGTAACATAGTCAGCTTTAGTGAGTCATCAATACAGAATTTAGCCATTGAGATCCAGTTATAGTATTTAATACTTGGCAAAGAGAACCCACCATATTTTTTAAGGTATATTAATCTATCCATTGCAATGCAAGGCCTCTTCTTACCCCAAAGAAATAGTGCACATACGTTATTAAATCTACCAATATCCCTCTTTACGATCAACAGTGGTAAATTTTGTAACAAAAACAGAAAACGTGGGGAGAAAAATCTCTTTAGAATAAATAATGTAGAGAGCGCCAAAGAGCTAAGAATGTGGGAAATGTAATATGATAACATATCTACATATGTCTCAGGATCCCTAATAGGGAAACAGATACAGTAGGATAAACAATTAAAATAAAACAATAAATAAAGTGCACAATGGCATATAAGAGCACATACAGTAATATAATAAAATACACAATATATAGAGGGTACTCTAAAAATAGGACTGACTTAGTCAAACTCTGTAAGATGCACCTTATGAGTAAAAAGTACCAAATGTAACTCCGCTCAGGTCAGTCTGTCATTAGACAAGTGTGCAGTATTCCAATGAATAACGTGTTCCAAATGGTGATAAAAATAAAAAAAGTCTGATGAGTGTTCAAGTGTGTAATACTTTCAAAGGATGCAAAAAACTGTAGTAAAATATATAAAAAAGGTAAAAAATAGTGGTGAAAAAAGATGTCCTAAGAACGTCCAAAAACAAACAGCTAAAAACAAAAAACAAAAGAAAAATCTCTTTAACAACATCATTTTGGACGAAAGAGATAAATAATGTAAGGACCATCTGCTTATCTCATTGGGGATATTGAGAAAAAACTCCTTATAATTAAGACAATACCAATCTTTGGGATTCCTACTAATATTAATTCCCAAATATTTAATATAATCTACTTCCTTAAACAAATGTAGGGGATTACTATTTGAAGTTTTGCAAATCCATAAGATTTCAGATTTTTTAGAATTGATTCTGTATCCTGAAAATGAACTGTAAGAATTTATAATCTCTAAACACTTAGGGATATATACACAAGTATTTTTATTTTATTTTATTTCCTGTGTTAGCCATACCGCTAGACAGGGCCGGGCTGGGAAATCAGACCGGCCCTGGAAATTTGTATAGACCGGCCCAGCCCTGTCCCCTCTGTCCCAGCCCCGCCCCTTCCAGCCCAGCCCCCTCCAGCCCCCCTTTCTGGGAGGAATTGGAAAGGGATCTGGAAGGAAAGGGCTAACCTGTTTCACATTAGTGGTATTTCTTGAGTACTTAGTGACAGCTCACATTCTAACACCAGCTCACTCCTCCATTTGAATAGCAGGATCACTGCTCTCAATCCTCAAATCAATAAAAACACACAGGTACTGCAATCAGCAAGCAAGTCAAGTATTTGAAATCTGCATGATATAAACATTCCAATTTATCTCAGAGGGCAGTGTATAGGATCACTATCCAATCTTATCTGACACATTCCCCAAAAGTGTCCCGACTCCTACAAGCAATCTGTCAATCCTCCCCCACCCTTTCTTCAATATTAACACTTTCAAAAAAGGCATGGGGCATTTAAAACTCCCTCCAGCGGCTCTGATATGACATCATTAAAAAGTGTTTTTTCTAAAACTATTAACCAAAAATTAAAGCTTCCAGTAAAATGTAGCATACATCCCTATAAATCTCGTAGTTGTGTAAGTGTGGGGTGCACAGATCACTGATGATTATGTTAGTATACTGTATGTATGTGATTCTTGGGCATTTGGGGTGAACCTGTCCCTCAGTGCTATGAGCATAGAATTTTTGGGGTGCACCATGCATTCTTTTTATATGTGATGAAGTCCCAGGATTCAGGAAGTCATTACTTACCTTTTTCTTGCAAAGGCGTATTCACATCCTGCTGACCTGGGTGACTGACTATGGATGTATTGTAATGTCCATTACACCTCCGGAGAGCTCTGGGCTGCTGCCATTTCCAAATCCACAACTTTTACTTCTTTCCCGCTCTCGGTTTTAAATTTGTTTCAAGGCAGCGATACTGCCTTCTCCCTGTGTTGGCTGGATGTCGTGTAACAAAGGGGAGGGGCTGAAAGCAAGTGCGGCGCAGACGAGAGACAGGTATACAAATTCTAGTGGGTGGGTACTGAATCTTTGTTGGAATTCCCTCAGTAGGATTACGTTGGCGGTTCTGTAAGGAGAGATTAGGGATATGGGCAGATTTGTAAGAAAGTAATGGGCGGTGATTTAAACAGCGATGCAGCTATGGAATTGGAAATAGCCAAGAGGCAGCCCACTGGGCTCCCTTAAAAATGACTCACTTATGCAGCTGCCCCAGCCTCTGCCGGCCCACCGGGATTTTTCCCGGTATCCCGGCGGCCCAATCCGGCCCTGCCGCTAGAGGTTCCAGCAAAATGTTAAATAAGAGCATGGATAAAGGGCAACCCTGGCGTGTTCCCTTGTGAAGTATAATCTATTGATAATTCTCCATTAACCAGTAATTGAGATCTGGGTTTATTATATATCAGTCTAATAAAATTAATCAAATTACCATTGTTACTCTTGAGATTTAAAGGGACAGTAAACACCAAAAATGTTATGCTTAAAAAGATAGCTAATCCCTTTATTTACCATTCCCCAGATTTGAATAACTAACACTGTTATATTGATATCATTTTTACCTCTATGATTAGCTTGTATCTAACTTCTGCAGACTGCCTCCATATCTCATATATTCTGACAGACTTGCATTTCAGGCAATCCGTTCAGACTCTTAAATAACTTCACTGGGGTGAGCACAATGCTATCTATATGGAACACATGAACAAACAGTACATGTTATAAGCTATTCACAGCTACACTGTGAGATAAAAGGTGGACTGCAGAGTCTTAGAAATCATCCTATAAGACTACCTAGGTTTTATCTTTAAACAAAATACCAAGAGGAAAAGCAAATTTGATGATAAAAGTAAATTGGAAAGTTGTTTAAAATTACATGCCCTATCTGAATTATAAAAGTTTAATTTGGACTTTACTGTCCTTTTAAGTGAAATTTCTTGAGATCACAGCAAAACAATGTATAATTATATTTAAGACTGAACATTCAAATAAAATAATTAATTATGACTAAGCACGTGCTGTATATGCATCTACTACCTATCTCCATTGCTGAGAAGAATTAGAATTTCCTAATACAACGGCACCCAAATCTGTTTTGGAATGGTTCTTCAATATTATGAACACACACTGGCCAATGCCAATAGCTTCACTTCAGGATTATGTTAAGATAATTAAAGGGGCACTAAATATAAATTGTAAACTACATGATTATAAACCTTCATATATATATATATATATAAAATATATATATAAAAAAAGGTAGAGAGGTAGAGTCCAGCACCATAGAATTCACCAGTTTTCAATCTGTGTGCTCGTTACCAAGGAGTATCAGCCAAACTCCAATGTATACAGTCCATATTGAAAATAAGGCAACAGCACCACAGTACAGGGTCCTTTCTTAAAGGTGAAAAATGTTCTTTATTGAGGTATTACAACCATAAAAGCAACGTTTCGGACCTACATGGTCCTTAATCATGCATGATTATTTTAACTAGGTAGAATAGTTATTAAATAGTTAACTATTTAATAACTACCTAGCTAAAATAAATACAAAAGTACCTGTAAAATAAAACCTAACCTAAGTTACCCTAACACCTAACACTACAATTAAATAAACTAAATTAAATACAATTACCTAAATTAAATTAGCTAAAGTACAAAAAAAACAAACACTAAATTACAGAAAATAATAAACAAATTACAGATATTTAAACTAATTACACCTAATCTAATAGCCCTATTAAAATAAAAAAGCCCCTCCAAAATAAAAAAAACCCTAGCCTAAACTAAACTACCTATAGCCCTTAAAAGGGCCTTTTGCGGGGCATTGCCCCAAAGTAATCGGCTCTTTTACCTGTAAAAAAAAATACAAACAATCCCCCCAACAGTGAAACCCACCACCCACACAACCAACCCCCCAAATAAAATACTATCTAAAAAAAAACCCTAAGCTCCTCTATTGCCCTGACAGGACAGGGCAGTTAGCTCTATTGCAGCCCAAAGTCCCTAACATAAAAATAAAACCCACCCAATACACCCTTAAAAAAAACTAACACTAACCCCCTGAAGATCGACTTACCGGAGACGTCTTCATCCAAGCCGGGCCGAAGTCCTCAACGAAGCCGGGAGAAGTCTTCATCCAAGCCGGGCGAAGTGGTCCTCCAGACGGCATCCTCTATCTTCATCCATCCGGCACGGAGCGGGTCCATCTTCAAGACATCCGACGCGGAGCATCCTCTTCATCCGACGACTAAAGCTAAATGAAGGTACCTTTAAGTGATGTCATCTAAGTTTGTATTTTTTTTTACAAGTAAAAGAGCTGATTACTTTGGGGCAATGCCCTGCAAAAGGCCCTTTAAAGGGCTATTGATAGTTTAGTTTAGGCTAGGGTTTTTTTTTATTTTGGGGGGTCTTTTTTATTTTAATAGGGCTATTAGATTAGGTGTAATTAGTTTAAATATCTGTAATTTGTTTTATTTTCTGTAATTTAGTGTTTGTTTTTTTTTGTACTTTAGCTAATTTAATTTAGGTAATTGTATTTAATTTAGTTAATTTATTTAATTATATTGTAGTGTTAGGTGTTAGTGTAACTTAGGTTAGGTTTTATTTTACAGGTACTTTTGTATTTATTTTAGCTAGGTAGTTATTAAATAGTTAATAACTATTTAGTAACTATTCTACCTAGTTAAAATAAATACAAACTTGCCTGTATAATACAAATAAAAATTAGTTATATTGTAGCTATCTTAGGGTTTATTTTACAGGTAAGTATTTAGTTTTAAATAGGAATAATTTAGTTAATGATAGTAATATTTATTTAGATTTATTGTAATTATATTTAAGTTAGGAGGTGTAAGGGTTAGGGTTAGACTTAGGTTTAGGGGTTAATAACTTTAATATAGTGGCAGCGACGTTGGGGGCAGCAGATTTGGGGTTAATAAATGTAGGTAGGTTGCGGAGGCATTGGGGGCGGCAGATTAGGGGTTAATAAATAGTATGTAGGTGTCGGCGATGTTGGGGGCAGCAGAATTGGGGTTAATACATATAATGTAGGTGGCGGCGGTGTCCGTAGCGGCAGATTAGGGGTTAATAATTATAATGTAGGTGGCGGCGATGTTGGGGGTGGAAGATTAGGGTTAATAAGTGTAAGATTAGGGTTGTTTAGGCTCAGGGTTCATGTTAGGGTGTTAGGTGTAGACATAACTTTTATTTCCCTATAGGAATCAATGGGGCTGCGTTAAGGAGTTCTACGCTGCTGTTTTTGCAGGTGTTAGACTTTTTCTCAGCCGGCTCTCCCCGTTGATTCCTATGGGGAAATCGTGCACGAGGACGTACGACCAGCTCACCGCTGACTTAAGCAGCGCTGGTATTGGAGTGCGGTAATGAGCAAAATTTTGCTCAACGCTCACTTCTTGTCTTTTAACAACGGGTTTCTGAAAACTCGTAATACCAGCGCTGTAGGTAAGTGAGCGGTGAGACAAATCTGCTCGTTAGCACCTCATAGCCTCTAACGCAAAACTCGTAATTTGGGCCTCTGTTTGCACATGTGCAGACTGGGGTAGCCTGCACTCTTGTAGAGATGTGTGCATATCCTATCAGTGTCTAGCATCAGAAACACAGGCATTATATTTCAATTGAGTTCACAGCAGCATCTTATTTGCTTCTAGGCATGCTCCAGCAGATAATGACTGTTAAATTCTTGCATTCTACCAAATCAGAGATGGATATAGATATAGCCATAGAAGGAATTGTGTAGGGTAGGGGGAATTAGAGCTGTACAATTCAGAAACTTAAAAGAAAGAGTTAATTGTGAGGCACTGCAGTATCAATTTGCAGGTAAAGTAATTAAAGTACATATTAATATTTTGTCTCTATCCCAACTTTATTGATGTCCCTTTAAGGTGTTTTAGCACTGATTCAACTTGGTTACTATTGCAAAGGATAATTTGCCTTTAATGATTGTTGATGCAAAATTGATAATCCACATTTTAAAAGCATGTGACACCATAGAAGCTTAGGGAGGAAGGGAAAAGTAAACAAAAGCTCACATAAATTGTTTTTAAGTATTAACAAAAGCTTCACTGGGAGAAAGTGAAACAAACACATTTTAGATGTATTTTACAACAAAAGGCTGCAAAATAAATAATGAATGTATATTGCAATAATGTTTCACTTGCAATAATGAAACATTTTATGCATGGTTGAAATCTCAAGTTTAATGGTCCTTTAATACTGGAAGAAAGGGAAATGGGAAATAAACTTCTGCTTGCTTGTTTTTAATGTGTGCTCATCAAATGAATGTGCTTTTCTAAAGCGGTGCAAGGAATAAACATGGTATCTACTAAAATTAGGAAGTTCATATATTGATATGGTAGACATAGGGCTTTACAGATTCTAGAACAAGGCTATGGAACAAGGAATATGTGCACCAATGACGCCCAGACATAGTTCTCAAGGGCTTTAATAAGTGGAGATGTCATTACATCCCTTTATATGCATTAAAGGTACAGTCACATCATTGTTATAAATAGACAGTATATATAGGTTAAGCAGTGCTTTGCAAAGATCTACATGCAAAATAATGCTTTAAAAGCATTTCAAACTTTAAGCATGTCTGTTGTTTTTTAGTCAAATGGCACACTCCTTGAAACACTTCTTTGAGTATCTGTATCTTACCACTTTGCTGTTGCCAGTCAGCGACAAATATAAATGTGTTCCTGCACTGATCAAGCAGTCACTTAGTGTAATCTTGTAGTTCCATTGTTTTGGATCCTGTAAGATGCACTCCAGCAATTTTTAAGAAAAAAACCCCAGACAAAATCCATTACAATATCCTTTTATGTATTATGGGTAAATATAATCATAGGCGTGTGTTCAGTTAGAAAGATCCTAAAATATCTCTGTGTGCAGCTCTTAAGCAATGGATTTTTATAGGTCTCATTTTCAAACACATGTTAGGAAGTGGACAGACAAATTAGACTGTAGTTCTTACTTTTGTCTCTGTGTGTTTAGATTGTAAGGTCCCTAGGAAGCAGGGCCCAGTATTAATCTCATTCTGCCTTCCCTGTCTTGTCTTTATTTACTTCCCTTATGCATAATTATTCATTATAATAATGATCATATCTGTAACATTTTCCCCAGATTCCGCTGTAACAGAACCTCCGTGCCAAGTTGTGGAGTACAGTTTAGAAATCTCAGTACCTGGAGGAGATGCCACTGAAGTCTATCATGGATGTGACTTAGAGTGTACAGTCAGTGAGCTTCTTCCTGGAACTACTTATCATTTCAGAGTACGAGCTTTGAATGACGGAGGTGTAAGTTACCATATTCATTGTCTCTTTAATGCAAACACACCTGTCATGCACCAGTTCTGTGCATATTTCCTCAGTGTTAGCATTAACAATAAGTTACATATATGCATTTTAATTAATGTGGCCTCAAAACATACATACTTATCTATGCTGCTCAAGGAAAAGGTTACATTATGTCAATGTTTTATCACTCTGTGCAAATGTACGCAGATGATAAGCTTTAATATTATAGTTTTTGTTATTAAAGGGACATGAAACACAATTTTTTTTCTTTCATGATTCAGAAGGAGCATGCAATTTTAAGCAACTTTCTAATTCACTTCTATTATCTCATTTGTTTTATTCTCTTGATATCCTTTGCTGAAAAGCATATCTAGATAGGTTCAGAAGCTGCTGATTGGTGGCTGCACATAGATGCCTCGTGTGATTGGCTCACCTATGTGCACTGCTATTTCTTCAACAAAGGATATCTAATGAATGAAGCAAATTAGATAATAAATTGGAATTTTGTTCAAAATTATATTCTATATCTGAATCATGAAAGAAAAAATTTGGGTTTAATGTTTTAATAAGATTTAACACAATTTTGTGAACAAACCCTATTCATTAACCAGCATTATTTGCTAATAAGTGTTTGATTATAAACCGTTTTTTGTGACCCAGATCGCTGCATAGCATTACACAGCAGGCCATTGCAGTATTCTCTTGGGCATTCAGGGGTTAACTTTAACCCTATCCCTAACTAACCCTATTCCAACCAGCAAACCTATTGCAACGTTGTGATGTCATTGACATTAATGGTATAGCAGGCAAAATTACAGCCTTGAGATTGTTGCTGTACAAATGGGGTACAATACTTGTCACTGGTGAGAAATTTATAGCATTAATATTGTAAATTGTGTAATGAGAAAAGAAATCCTATAATTACTTATGTAGCCTTTGTTGTCTTTCAGTACGGTCCCTATTCAGATGCCACAGAGATTACAACTGCAGCTGGACCACCTGCACAGTGTCGGGCACCAGTCCTGTCCTTTTTGTCTGACACATGTGTACTTGTAAACTGGGAGGTAAGGCAAGAACGTGCGCAGAAAATGTTTTGAAAAGGCATAAGATGACACTTGTAACACCATGAATGAAACAAATAATACCCTAGTGATTATGTTCAGTTGTTTCAAGATCATTTTAAATACAGTATTTTATTTCTAAAACCATTTATTTAGATCCACTGAGCGAAGGTATAACATATGGCACAAATTTTTACATACAGTTTAAATCCTAAAAGTCTGATAACATTATTTATTATTTTTCCTTGGAAAGAGATACTTCACCATCAGGTTCTGTATTCTACTCTGTTGAAAGAGCAATGTGCAATTTTTACTGTTGGTGTAGGATGATACCACCAATAGCATTCTTTGTAAACTTTCTGGATTTTAGTAAAACAGTGGAGGTTGACAAATAAGCTAATATTGGTTAGCTACAAGTTAGTTGTCATTGTGCTTAGGACCAGTAGCTGTGGGGAATGCTATGCTCCCTTTTGCAACTGCCATTTGACATATTTCATATTATGTCTAATTAACGATTGTTAATATGGGAATGTTCTTACACATCATGTGTCCCATGATGGACTAAAATATATTGTTTATACACTGTATTGCTTTAAGTGAATTATGGGGTATTATTTTATTTTGTACACCATTTTCCTTGTACACCTTTTGTTTATTTGACTGGTGAATATACACAAATGGTTGCCATAGCAACCACTTGTCATTTTTTTACACAGGGGGTGGGGCTATAGGTTTAAAAGTCTATTTGTTTTATTTCCCTTTTGGTTTTTCTGAGGAAGGGGGAAACCCCCAAAACATCATGTTGTAAAGAAACCGCTGTGTTTCAAAAATCCAGTGTGAACATTTTAATATATATATATATATATATATATATATATATATATATATATATATATATATATATATATATATATATATATAATATTTAGAAGGGATCCCACACTCGCTATTATCCTGCAACCTCCGGGGTGCAATTTAAATATATAATATAAGAAAATCAAGAAAGGCACTCTCCGTATTAATCACCAAACTTCTTTACTCAGGTAAGTTCACCTGAGTAAAGAAGTTTGGTGATTAATACGGAGAGTGCCTTTCTTGATTTTCTTATATATATATATATATATATATATATATATATATATATATATATATATATATATATATATATATAAAATTATTTTTTCCTAGATTTGATGGAACGAAGAGCCTAAGAGCATAAATTCACTACCCCTTGCATAAAGGACTATTAGAATATTACCCTTTCATGCATTGTCTTTCTATTTTTTTCTTAAAAATACTGAATTATGTCATCATTATTAGATAAAAGTAATGTGCGAGAACACAACTTTTGTATAAAGATAACACAGATCAAGGTTGCACATAATTTGAAGTAAATGAGCATATAATGCTTTAGAAAATTAATAGAGGGGATAAGAGATATCAGGTAATAATACAACACAGAAGAATACCGCCTGCTATAGCGAGTAGTGATACAATTGCACATTTGAATCTTTATATATTAATATTACTTTTTACTTTGACAAGAATAGATCTTTGTTGCACAATTTAACATGATGATTGCTAAAGAATGAATTATAATGATGTAGCTTCTTCACAAATATAGCTATTAAAAATAAGAAACTACATAACTGGTGACACAGTCGTATTTGATTGTATTAATTTACATCTTTTTGTCATTACTTAGGGAACAAAACCTTTACAGATTCATTGTTAGCTTATTCCCAGGGGATTGTAGCATAGCTGCAAAATGGCTTACACAGTAATGGGATAAACTAATGCATAGAGCTACATTTACAATCTTCTTTGAGAAGACATTTCTTTCTAGATCTTTAGCAGCCCACATAAATATATAGCTCTGAGACTGTAGGAAGCACTATTGTAATTAAGATTTGTTAAGTTGCCATCCATATGTGTTGTTCTCACCCATTATACTAAAAAAAAACACGACCAGAATTTGACGTTTCTTCTGTTAAGTGTGATCAGTCCACGGGTCATCATTACTTCTGGGATATTACTCCTCCCCAACAGGAAGTGCAAGAGGATTCACCCAGCAGAGCTGCATATAGCTCCTCCCCTCTACGTCACTCCCAGTCATTCTCTTGCACCCAACGACTAGATAGGATGTGTGAGAGGACTATGGTGATTATACTTAGTTTTATATCTTCAATCAAAAGTTTGTTATTTTAAAATAGCACCGGAGTGTGTTATTACCTCTCTGGCAGAGTTTGAAGAAGAATCTACCAGAGTTTTGCTATGATTTTAGCCGGAGTAGTTAAGATCATATTGCTGTTCTCGGCCATCTGAGGAGTGAGGTAAACTTCAGATCAGGGGACAGCGGGCAGATGAATCTGCATAGAGGTATGTAGCAGTTTTTATTTTCTGACAATGGAATTGATGAGAAAATCCTGCCATACCGATATAATGTCATGTATGTATACTTTACACTTCAGTATTCTGGGGAATGGTACTTCACTAGAATTACACTGTAAGAAATACATAAAGCTGTTTAATAACTAGAGATTATGTTTAACGTTTTTGCTGGAATGTAAAATCGTTTTCATTTGCTGAGGTACTGTGTGAATAAATGTTTGGGCACTATTTTTCCACTTGGCAGTTGCTTAATCTGTTTTTCTGACAGTTTCTGTTCTCCCTCACTGCTGTGTGTGAGGGGGAGGGGCCGTTTTTTGGCGCTTTTTCTATGCATCAAATATTTCAGTCAGCAACTCATTGTATTCCCTGCATGATCCGGTTCATCTCTACAGAGCTCAGGGGTCTTCAAAACTTATTTTGAGGGAGGTAATTTCTCTCAGCAGAGCTGTGAGAATTATAGTTTGACTGAGATAAAAAACGTTTATTCTGTAATTTGTTTCCTGCTTTCAGAATTTGTTATCTTTGCTAATGGGATTAAACCTTTGCTAAAGTTGTGTTGTTTACAAGGATTGAGGCTATAACTGTTTCAATTTATTAATTTTCAACTGTCATAGATCTTCTGTGCTTCTTAAAGGCACAGTACATTTTAATATTATTCTAATTGAATTGTATTTCCAAGTTGCAAGTTTATTTGCTAGTGTGTTAAACATGTCTGATTCAGAGGATGATACCTGTGTCATTTGTTGCAATGCCAAAGTGGAGCCCAATAGAAATTTATGTACTAACTGTATTGATGCTACTTTAAATAAAAGTCAATCTGTACAAATTGAACAAATTTCACCAAACAACGAGGGGAGAGTTATGCCGACTAACTCGCTTCACGTGTCAGTACCTACATCTCCCGCTCAGAGGGAGGTGCGTGATATTATAGCGCCGAGTACATCTGGGCGGCCATTACAAATCACATTACAGGATATGGCTACTGTTATGACTGAGGTTTTGGCTAAATTACCAGAACTAAGAGGTAAGCGTGATCACTCTGGGGTGAGAACAGAGTGCGCTGATAATATTAGGGCCATGTCAGACACTGCGTCACAGGTGGCAGAACATGAGGACGGAGAACTTCATTCTGTGGGTGACGGTTCTGATCCAAACAGACTGGATTCAGATATTTCAAATTTTAAATTTAAACTGGAAAACCTCCGTGTATTACTAGGGGAGGTGTTAGCGGCTCTGAATGATTGTAACACAGTTGCAATACCAGAGAAAATGTGTAGGTTGGATAAATATTTTGCGGTACCGACGAGTACTGAGGTTTTTCCTATACCTAAGAGACTTACTGAAATTGTTACTAAGGAGTGGGATAGACCCGGTGTGCCGTTCTCACCCCCTCCGATATTTAGAAAAATGTTTCCAATAGACGCCACCACAAGGGACTTATGGCAAACGGTCCCTAAGGTGGAGGGAGCAGTTTCTACCTTAGCTAAGCGTACCACTATCCCGGTGGAGGATAGCTGTGCTTTTTCAGATCCAATGGATAAAAAGTTAGAGGGTTACCTTAAGAAAATGTTTGTTCAACAAGGTTTTATATTGCAACCCCTTGCATGCATTGCGCCGATCACGGCTGCAGCGGCATTCTGGATTGAGTCTCTGGAAGAGAACATTGGTTCAGCTACTCTGGACGACATTACGGACAGGCTTAGAGTCCTTAAACTAGCTAATTCATTCATTTCGGAGGCCGTAGTACATCTTACTAAACTTACGGCGAAAAATTCAGGATTCGCCATTCAGGCACGCAGGGCGCTGTGGCTAAAATCCTGGTCAGCTGATGTTACTTCTAAGTCTAAATTGCTTAATATACCTTTCAAAGGGCAGACCTTATTCGGGCCCGGGTTGAAAGAGATTATCGCTGACATTACAGGAGGTAAAGGCCATGCCCTGCCTCAGGACAAAGCCAAAGCCAAGACTAGACAGTCTAATTTTCGTTCCTTTCGTAATTTCAAAGCAGGAGCAGCATCAACTTCCTCTGCACCAAAACAGGAAGGAGCTGTTGCTCGCTACAGACAAGGCTGGAAACCTAACCAGTCCTGGAACAAGGGCAAGCAGACTAGGAAACCTGCTGCTGCCCCTAAAACAGCATGAATTGAGGGCCCCCGATCCGGGATCGGATCTAGTGGGGGGCAGACTTTCTCTCTTCGCCCAGGCTTGGGCAAGAGATGTTCAGGATCCCTGGGCGCTAGAGATAATATCTCAGGGATACCTTCTGGACTTCAAATACTCTCCTCCAAGAGAGAGATTTCATCTGTCAAGATTGTCAACAATCCAGACAAAGAAAGAGGCGTTTCTACGCTGCGTACAAGAGCTCTTGTTAATGGGAGTAATCCATCCAGTTCCACGATCGGAACAGGGACAGGGGTTTTACTCAAATCTGTTTGTGGTTCCCAAAAAAGAGGGAACTTTCAGACCAATCCTGGACTTAAAGATCCTAAACAAATTCCTAAGAGTTCCATCGTTCAAGATGGAGACTATTCGGACAATTTTACCTATGATCCAAGAGGGTCAATACATGACCACTGTAGATTTAAAAGATGCTTACCTTCACATACCGATTCACAAAGATCATTATCGGTACCTAAGGTTTGCCTTCCTAGACAGGCATTACCAGTTTGTGGCTCTTCCATTCGGATTGGCTACAGCTCCAAGAATCTTCACAAAGGTTCTGGGTGCTCTTCTGGCGGTACTAAGACCGCGGGGAATCTCGGTAGCTCCATACCTAGACGACATTCTGATACAAGCTTCAAGCTTTCAAACTGCCAAGTCTCATACAGAGTTAGTGCTGGCATTTCTAAGGTCACATGGATGGAAGGTGAACGAAAAGAAAAGTTCACTCGTTCCACTCACAAGAGTTCCCTTCCTGGGGACTCTTATAGATTCTGTAGAAATGAAGATTTACCTGACAGAGGACAGGCTAACAAGACTTCAAAGTGCTTGCCGCACCCTTCATTCCATTCAACACCCGTCAGTGGCTCAATGCATGGAGGTAATCGGCTTAATGGTAGCGGCAATGGACATAGTACCCTTTGCACGCTTACACCTCAGACCACTGCAACTGTGCATGCTAAGTCAGTGGAATGGGGATTACTCAGACTTATCCCCTTCTCTGAATCTGGATCAAGAGACCAGAAATTCTCTTCTATGGTGGCTTTCTCGGCCACATCTGTCCAGAGGGATGCCATTCAGCAGACCAGACTGGACAATTGTAACAACAGACGCCAGCCTTCTAGGTTGGGGTGCCGTCTGGAATTCTCTGAAGGCTCAGGGACAATGGAGTCAGGAGGAGAGTCTCCTGCCAATAAACATTCTGGAATTGAGAGCAGTTCTCAATGCCCTCCTGGCTTGGCCCCAGTTGACAACTCGGGGGTTCATCAGGTTTCAGTCGGACAACATCACGACTGTAGCTTACATCAACCATCAGGGAGGGACAAGAAGCTCCCTAGCTATGATGGAAGTATCAAAGATAATTTGCTGGGCAGAGTCTCACTCTTGCCACCTGTCAGCAATCCACATCCCGGGAGTGGAGAACTGGGAGGCGGATTTCTTAAGTCGTCAGACTTTTCATCCGGGGGAGTGGGAACTTCATCCGGAGGTCTTTGCCCAAATACTTCGACGTTGGGGCAAACCAGAGATAGATCTCATGGCGTCTCGACAGAACGCCAAGCTTCCTCGTTACGGGTCCAGATCCAGGGATCCAGGAGCAGTCCTGATAGATGCTCTGACAGCACCTTGGGACTTCAGGATGGCTTACGTGTTTCCACCCTTCCCGTTGCTTCCTCGATTGATTGCCAGAATCAAACAAGAGAGAGCATCAGTGATTCTAATAGCACCTGCGTGGCCACGCAGGACTTGGTATGCAGACCTGGTGGACATGTCATCCTGTCCACCTTGGTCTCTACCTCTGAAACAGGACCTTCTGATACAGGGTCCCTTCAAACATCAAAATCTAACTTCTCTGAAGCTGACTGCTTGGAAATTGAACGCTTGATTTTATCAAGACGTGGATTTTCTGAGTCAGTTATTGATACCTTAATACAGGCTAGGAAACCTGTTACCAGAAAGATTTACCATAAGATATGGCGTAAATACCTATATTGGTGTGAATCCAAAGGTTACTCTTGGAGTAAGGTTAGGATTCCTAGGATATTGTCTTTTCTACAAGAAGGTTTAGAAAAGGGTTTATCTGCTAGTTCATTAAAGGGACAGATCTCAGCTCTGTCCATTCTGTTACACAAACGTCTGTCAGAAGTTCCTGACGTCCAGGCTTTTTGTCAGGCTTTGGCCAGAATTAAGCCTGTGTTTAAAACTGTTGCTCCACCATGGAGTTTAAACCTTGTTCTTAATGTTTTACAGGACGTTCCGTTTGAACCCCTTCATTCCATTGATATAAAGTTGTTATCTTGGAAAGTTCTATTTTTAATGGCTATTTCCTCGGCTCGAAGAGTCTCTGAATTATCAGCCTTACATTGTGATTCTCCTTATTTGATTTTTCATTCGGATAAGGTAGTCCTGCGTACTAAACCTGGGTTCTTACCTAAGGTAGTTACTAACAGGAATATCAATCAAGAGATTGTTGTTCCTTCCTTATGCCCAAATCCTTCTTCAAAGAAGGAACGTCTACTGCACAACCTGGATGTAGTCCGTGCTCTAAAATTTTACTTACAGGCAACTAAGGAATTTCGACAAACGTCTTCTCTGTTTGTCATTTACTCTGGGCAGAGGAGAGGTCAAAAAGCTTCCGCTACCTCTCTTTCTTTTTGGCTTCGTAGCATAATTCGTTTAGCTTATGAGACTGCTGGACAGCAGCCTCCTGAAAGAATTACAGCTCATTCTACTAGAGCTGTGGCTTCCACTTGGGCCTTCAAGAATGAGGCCTCTGTTGAACAGATTTGCAAGGCTGCAACTTGGTCTTCGCTTCATACTTTTTCCAAATTTTACAAATTTGACACTTTTGCTTCATTGGAGGCTATTTTTGGGAGAAAGGTTCTTCAGGCAGTGGTTCCTTCTGTATAAAGAGCCTGCCTATCCCTCCCGTCATCCGTGTACTTTTGCTTTGGTATTGGTATCCCAGAAGTAATGATGACCCGTGGACTGATCACACTTAACAGAAGAAAACATAATTTATGCTTACCTGATAAATTCCTTTCTTCTGTAGTGTGATCAGTCCACGGCCCGCCCTGTTTTTAAGGCAGGTAAATATTTTTTGATTTATACTCCAGTCACCACTTCACCCTTGGCTTTTCCTTTCTTGTTGGTCCTTGGTCGAATGACTGGGAGTGACGTAGAGGGGAGGAGCTATATGCAGCTCTGCTGGGTGAATCCTCTTGCACTTCCTGTTGGGGAGGAGTAATATCCCAGAAGTAATGATGACCCGTGGACTGATCACACTACAGAAGAAAGGAATTTATCAGGTAAGCATAAATTATGTTTTTTGCATTGGTTTTGTTTTTTACCTTTTTCTATGACATACTAACCCGTTTAAAGTGTTGCTATTTAGCAGAGTGTGTGTAACCACTCAAAAATGATTGGCTTTTAGCTTGGGGTTTAGTGGTGTGTGTATAGACACTCACCGGCCACTTTATTATGTACACCTTGCTAGTACCGGATTGGACCCCCTTTTCCCTTCAAAACTGCCTTAATTCTTTGTGGCATAGATTCAACAAGGTTTTGGAAACATTCCTCAGATATTTTGGTCCATATTTACATGATAGCAGCATCACGCAGTTGCTGCAGATTTGTCGGTTGCACATCCATGATGTGAATCTCCCGTTCCACCACATCCCAAAGGTGCTCTATTGGATTGAGATCTGGTGACTGTGGAAGCCATTGGAGTACAGTGAACTCATTGTCATGTTCGAGAAACCAGTTTGAGATGATTTGAGCTTTGTGACATGGTGCATTATCCTGCTGGAAGTAGCCATCAGAAGATAGGTACACTGTAGTAATCAAGGGATGGACATGGCCAGCAACAATACTCAGGTAGGCCGTGGCATTTAAACAATGCTCAATTGGTACTAAGGGACCCAAAGTGTGCCAAGAAAATATCCCTTACACCATCACCACCAGCCTGAACCGTTTATAAAAGGCAGGATGGATCCATACTTTCATGTTGTTTACACCAAATTCTGACCCTACCATCTGAATGGCACAGCTGTAATCGAGACTCATCAAGCAACTTTTTTACAATCTTCTATTGTCCAATTTTGGTGAGCCTGTGCAAATTGTAGCCTCAGTTTCCTGTTCTTAGCTGACAGGAGTGGCACCCGGTGTGGTCTTCTGCTGCTATAGCCCATTTGTTTCAAAGTTCAATGTGTTGTGCATTCAGAGATGGTATTCTACATACCTTGGTTGTAACGAGTGGTTATTTAAGTTACTGTATGCCTTTCTATCATCTTTAACCAGTCTGCCCATTCTCCTCTGACATCAACAAGGCATTGTCATTCACTGGATATTTTCTCTTTTTCAGACCATTCTCTGTAAACCCTAGAGATGGTTGTGCGTGAAAATCCAAGTAGATCGTCAGTTTTTTAAATACTCTGGCACCAACAACCATGCCACGTTCAAAGTCACTTAAATCCCCTTTCTTCCCTATTCTGATGCTGGGTTTGAACTTCAGCAAAGTCACCTTTACCATGTCTAGATGCCTAAATGCATTGAGTTGCTTCCATTTGTTACCAAGCAATTGAACAGGTGTACCTAATAAAGTGGCCGGTGAGTGTATATGTATGTATGTATTTATATTTATATATATATAGTATATGTGTGTATATATATATATATATATATATATATATATATATATATATATATATATAATGTTAAGAGAGAGCACTCTCACCCCAATTCCAACTGCCAGGGTGCCAACGGTTAAATATAAGGATAGAAGGAGGCACTTGCTGGACTTTTAATAAGTGAATTTAATCCTTAAAGTGTGACGTTTCGGGGACACATTCCCCTTCCTCAGACAAAAAAGGTTTTTTTTTTTGTCTGAGGAAGGGGAGTAACAGAGACTAGTTTTTACATAATCCTGGTAAGGTAATTAAAAAAACAAAAGGAGAGCCAAAGCAGCTCCTAGGTGTACCTAGGAGCTGCTTTGGCTCTCCTTTTGTTTTTTAATTAGTTTACCAGGATTATGTAAAAACTAATCTCTGTTACTATTTACTTATATTAATCTCAGCACAGCAGTAATAAATATAAGAGTAATCTTAATGCAGCCCTCGGATTGTAAGGGCTTAGTTTATCTTTCATATTAATTTGCGGGCTGATGACATCAGTATATTACCTTACGAGACTTGTGAATATTACCTCCTGGTTTAAGTGTTTTTAATTTAGCCTAAACTTATGTATGAATGATTATTCCTAGTTATTTCAATAAAGATTAACAGTATGAATGGTATGGAATAATATTCTTTGTAACTCATATCAGTTCTGCAGAGTTCAGAAATAATTTATTTGCAGAGCCTAACTTATTTCACTAAGTTGTATACTTATTTACAATTAGGTTTCTAGTTGTTATCTGTCTTAAGTTTGGGCATCTGCAACAGGTTAAATTTTTTATTGCCACAATTATTGTGATGACACAATTTACAGCATATTAAAGAGCAGCAAAATAACGGCTAGATTACGAGTCTTGCGTTATGAGTCATAACACTGCTTTTTTACTCCCGCTGGTATTACGAGTCTTGAAGATTTAGGGGCACCGTACACTTTTTTGGCCTTACTGCAAATCAATCTTTTTTCGATGGGACTTCCATAGCGCCGGTATTACGAGCTTGTCCTGGGAGGCCAAAAAGTGAGCGGTACAGCCTATCCCGTCAAGATTCGTACCGCATTTTAAAGTCAGTAGTTATGAGTTTTATGCTATAACGCTGTAGCATAAAACTCTTAACTAAAGTGTTAAAAAGTACACTAACACCATAAACTACCTATTAACCCCTAAATCGAGGCCCTCCCGCATCGCAAACACTAAAATTAAATTATTAACCCCTAATCTGCCGCTCCCGACATTGCCGCCACTAGAATAAGCATATTAACCCCTAAACCGCCGCACTCCCGCCTCGCAAACATTCGTTATATATTATTAACCCCTAATCTGCCGCCCCAACGTCGCCGCCACCTACCTACATTTATTAACCCCTAATCTGCCGCCCCCAACGTCGCCGCCACTATATTAAATATATTAACCCCTAAATCTAAGTCTAACCCTAACTCCCCCTAACTTAAATATAATTTAAATAAATCTAAATAAAAATTACTATCATTACCTAAATAATTCCTATTTAAAACTAAATACTTACCTATAAAATAAACCAGAAGCTAGCTACAATATAACTAATAGTTACATTGTAGCTAGCTTAGGGTTTATTTTTATTTTACAGGCAAGTTTGTATTTATTTTAACTAGGTAGAATAGTTACTAAATAGTTATTAACTATTTAATAACTACCTAGTTAAAATAAATACAAACTGACCTGTAAAATAAAACCTAACATAAGTTACACTAACACTACACTACAATTAAATAAATTACCTAAATTAAATACAATTAACTAAATTAAATTAGCTAAATCACAAAAAAGACCCCACTAAATTACAGAAAATAAAAAACAAATTACAAGATCTTTAAACTAATTACACCTAATCTAATAGCCCTATCAAAATATAAAAAAGCGCCCACCCAAAATAAAAAAAAAACCCTAGCCTAAACTAAACTACCAATAGCCCTTAAAAGGGCCTTTTGCGGGGCATTGCCCCAAAGAAATCAGCTCTTTTACTTGTGAAAAAAAAAATACAAACAATCCCCCCAACAGTAAAACCCAACACCCACACAACCAACCCCCCAAATAAAAGCCTAACTAAAAAAACTAAGCTCCCCATTACCCTGAAAAGGGCATTTGGATGGGCATTGCCCTTAAATGGGCATTTAGCTCTATTGCGGCCCAAAGCCCTAACTTAAAAATAAAACCCACTCAATACACCCTTAAAAAATCCTAACACTAACCCCTGAACATTCACTTACTGGGAGAAGTCTTCATCCAAGCTGCAAGATGTCCTCAACGAAGCCGGCAGAAGTGGTCCTCCAGACGGGCAGAAGTCTTCATCCAGGCGGCTTCTTCTATCTTCATCCTTCCGACGTGGAGCGGCTCCATCTTCAAGACATCCGGCGCGGAGCATCCTCTTCTTACGACGTTGTCTTCTGGAATGAAGATACCTTTAAGTGAAGTCATCCAAGATGGCGTCCCTTAGATTCCGATTGGCTGATAGAATTCTATCAGCCAATCTGAATTAAGGTTGAAAAAATCCTATTGGTTGATCCAATCAGCCAATAGGATTGAGCTTGCATTCTATTGGCTGTTCCAATCAGCAAATAGAATGCAAACTCAATCCTATATACTGATTGGATCAGCCAATAGGATTGAAGTTAAATCCTGTTGGCTGATCCAATCAGCCAATAGGATTGAGCTCGCATTCTATTGGCTGTTCCAATCAGCCAATAGAAAGCAAACTCAATCCTATTGGCTGATTGGATCAGCCAATAGGATTGAAGTTCAATCCTATTGGATGATTGCATCAGCCAATAGGATTTTTTCAACCTTAATTCCGATTGGCTGATAGAATTCTATCAGCCAATCGGAATCTAAGGGACGCCATCTTGGATGACGTCACTTAAAGGTACCTTCATTCCAGAAGAAGACGTCGTAAGAAGAGGAGCCGCTCCGCGTTGGAAGGATGAATATAGAAGATGCCGTCTGGATGAAGACTTCTGCCCGTCTGGAGGACCACTTCTGCTGGCTTCGTTGAGGACATCTTGTCGCTTGGATGAAGACTTCTCCCGGTAAGTGAATCTTTGGGGGTTAGTGTTAGGATTTTTTAAGGGTGTATTGGGTGGGTTTTATTTTTAGGTTAGGGCTTTGGGCCGCAATAGAGCTAAATGCCCTTTTAAGGGCAATGCCCATCCAAATGCCCTTTTCAGGGCAATGGGGAGCTTAGGGTTTTATTTGGGGGGTCGGTTGTGTGGGTGGTGGGTTTTACTGTTGGGGGTGTTGTTTGTATTTTTTTTTACAGGTTAAAGAGCTGATTTTTTTGGGGCAATGCCCCGCAAAAGGCCCTTTTAAGGGCTATTGGTAGTTTAGTTTAGGCTAGGTTTTTTTTATTTTGGGTGGGCTTTTTTATTTTGATAGGGCTATTAGATTCGGTGTAATTTGATTTTTGTTTTCTGTAATTTAGTGTTTGTTTTTTTTGTGATTTAGCTAATTAAATTTAATTTAGTTAATTGTATTTAATTTAGGTAATTTATTTAATTGTAGTGTAGTGTTAGGTGTTAGTGTATCTTAGGTTAGATTTTATTTTACAGGTCAATTTGTTTTTATTTTAGCTAGGTAGTTATTAAATAGTTAATAACTATTTAGTAACTATTCTACCTAGTTAAAATAAATACAAACTTGCCTGTAAAATAAAAATAAACCCTAAGCTAGATAAAATGTAACTATTAGTTATATTGTAGCTAGCTTAGGGTTTATTTTACAGGTAAGTATTTAGTTTTAAATAGGAATTATTTAGGTAATGATAGTAATTTGTATTTAGATTTATTAAAATTATAATGAATTTAGGGGGTGTTAGGGTTAGATTTAGATTTAGGGGTTAATAAATATAATATAGTGGCGGCGACATTGGGGCGGCAGATTAGGGGTTAATTAATGTAGGTAGGTAGCAGCGATGTTAGGGGCGGCAGATTAGGGGTTAATAATATTTAACTAGTGTTTGCGATGCGGGAGTACGGCGGTTTTATTATAGTGGCGGCGACGTTGGGGGCTGCAGATTAGGGGTTAATAACATTATGTAGGTGTCGGCGATGTTGGGGGCAGCAGATTAGGGGTTCATAAGTATAATGTAGGTGGCGGCAATGTCCGGAGCGGCAGATTAGGGGTTAATAAATATAATGTAGGTGTCTGCGATGTCGGGGGCAGCAGATTAGGGGTTAATAAGTGTAAGATTAGGGGTGTTTAGACTCGGGTTCATGTTAGGATGTTGGGTGTAAACATAAAATGAGTTTCCCCATAGGAATCAATGGGGCTGCGTTATGGAGCTTTACGCTGCTTTATTACAGGTGTTAGGCTTTTTCTCAGCCGGCTCTCCCCATTGATGTCTATGGGGAAATCGTGCATGAGCACGTACAACCAGCTCACTGCTGACTTAAGCAGTGCTGCTATTGGAGTATGGTATGGAGCACAATTTTGCTCTACACTCACTTCTTGCCTTTTAATGCCGGGTTTATAAAAACCTGTAATACCAGCGCTGTAGGTAAGTGAGCGGTGAGAATAATGTGCAAGTTAACACTGCACCCCTCATACCGCAAAACTCGTTATCTGGCCGTAATTGAATAACCTGTTTAACACAACTTTTCTCCCCCTACTTTTTGTGTAAACTTAGCATCATTTGTGTAGCGTGCATAGTATCTGATGTGGGGGTGAGTAAATGGCTACTTGTTCGTACCATGCCATGTAAAGATTTGCCTAAGTGGGTGCCATGTTCTAACCCATGGCTGTCCCAGAAATCTGTAAATAAAAATCCTTCTCAAACTTAAAAAAAATATTTTCCAGACAAATGGTCAACAACTTGCAAAGAAATTAAATGTGGGGGTCCTTCATATAGAGGATTCCCAGTTACCATGGACCTGACAGCCACGGCACCTCCCTCATGAGGAATGGAGGTGTATAGGCTGTCCACATCCATGGTAACAAGGATATCACTGGTCGATAGCCTATCATATTCTCTCAATATTGTAATTAAACTTGGTGAATCCTGTAAATTTGCAGGTGTTCCCTTAACTACTAGCTGCAGAAAGAAATCTATATAGATTGCTAGACTAGACAATAAGGAATCCCTGGCAGACACAACAGGTCTACCAGGGGGGTCTTTAAGGGTCTTATGCACTTTTGGTAACAGGTCTAGTATGGGAGTCTTGGGGTAATTAGTTGTTAAGAACGCTACTTCTTGTTCTGTTAGTATCCCTGATTCAAGGCCCCTATTAAGGTATTCATCAATATTTTTGTTAAAGGCTGTTATCTGATTCCCCCTTAATTTAATATATACCGTAGTGTCTGCAAATAGTCTTAAAGCCTCATTCCTATAGTTAGAATAGTCTTGTATAACAATAGATACCCCCTTGTCTGCCAGGCAAATTATAATACTACTATCATTACTCAAATCCTAGATAGCAATTAGTTCTTCCTTACTCAAATTCGGGTAAGTGACATAGGGCTGAGTTTGTTTCACATCGTGACATAGCATTTATGTGAAGCTTTTAATAGATGGATGTGTGTTGGTGGGTTCAAATATGGCACCCACTTATGCAAATCTTTACATGGCATGGTACGAACAAGTAGCCATGAAACCATTTACTCACCCTCACATCAGATACTATGTACACTACATCGATGATGTGTTTTTGGTGTGGGGGGTAGCTCTATTGAGCTTGAAGAGTGGGTGTCATGCTTGAACTCCATGGACTGTCCCATAAGATTTAAGTTGGAGTACAGTAATTCAATTATAAATTTTTTGGATTTGAATGTATATAAGGTTGATGCCTGTGATGGTTGCTATTTTGGCACACCTTTGTATACTAAGCCAACGGATCGGAATTCCTTATTGAAAGCCAGAAGCTTCCATCCCAGGCATCAAAAAAAGGGGATTATCACCTCACAACTCACGAGAGTCATTCAAAACAACAGTGAGGTACCCACTATGATGATGCAGCTTGCAGAAATGGAGGACAAACTGGTGACTAGAGGCTATAGAGGTGAGATGGTTTGGGCCGCAAAGGATAGATTACTAGGTGCCCCAGTGGGAAGGAATCTCACAAATTCTAGTGAAGGCACCCAACAGTTAAATCTTGTCACTACATAGACCCCTATGTGTGGTGTGTTAAGGAAGTCGGTACAACAGCATTGGTCCCTTTTGGAATCCGATCCATCCCTACCATTTCAAGGATGAAGCCATCAAGGATGGTAAACCGGAGAGCGGATAATCTGAAGGATTTGTTGGTGAAAACTGATCCCACCCAGTGTTATCAAAAGGACACTTGGTTTAAGACCTCAAAGAAGGGATTCTTTACATTCAGAAGTTGTGTGACGTGCAACAGCATGTTGAGGGGTCAGTCATTTCAAAATCCTCATAACAATAAGTGGTATACAATTTGCCACAGACTCACATGCACAAGTACGCATGTTATATACATGCTTATTTGCCCCAGTTCCTTGGTGTATATTGGAAAGATGGTTGGCAAACCACCGGTGTGCCATTCATGAGGCCTTAATAAAGGGGGACACGGAACAACCAGTGGCACTTCACTTTGCTAGACATAACCATAGTGTGTACAGCCTTGGGTCAATGTTAATTGATCATGTTCCTCCTCTAGCTAGAGGTGGTAATAGAGCCAAGAAATTACTACAAATAGAGACTAAATGGATTCACATACTGGACACTCTAGTACCGAGGCGGCTGAATACCTTTCTTGATTTCAGACCATTTTACACCAAGTAATTAATACTGGACTGACACACTGATGACTTCATTCGAAAGGGTGAACAACCCATTATAGATCCACATGAATACTCATTCTAGTGGGTATCCACGGGTTTCTACCAATACTCTTTTACGCATGAAGGAAGTATAATTTGATGTACATATGGGGGTAGGTGCAGGTTCCCCATAGTCTCTGTATATGATACAAATAATAAATTTACATATGTTTTAAAAATTGTATATAATAGGGATAGGGATTCTTTATATGGGCTGACATCCTTGTGTCCTCAGTAATTTATAGCAAGTGACATGATGAATGGTGTAAAACATTAGCTCATCATATGAGCTGTCTGTTAATGATCCATGGGCGTTACATGTCGTTTGACACTTGCTATTTCTCCAACATAGGTGTGTCCGGTCCACGGCGTCATCCTTACTTGTGGGATATTCTCTTCCCCAACAGGAAATGGCAAAGAGCCCAGCAAAGCTGGTCACATGATCCCTCCTAGGCTCCGCCTTCCCCAGTCATTCTCTTTGCCGTTGTACAGGCAACATCTCCACGGAGATGGCTTAGAGTTTTTTGGTGTTTAAATGTAGTTTTTATTCTTCAATCAAGAGTTTGTTATTTTAAAATAGTGCTGGTATGTACTATTTACTCTGAAACAGAAAAGGGATGAAGATTTCTGTTTGTAAGAGGAAAATGATTTTAGCAACCGTTACTAAAATCGATGGCTGTTTCCACACAGGACTGTTGAGAGGAATTAACTTCAGTTGGGGGAAACAGTGAGCAGACTTTTGCTGCTTGAGGTATGACACATTTCTAACAAGACTTGGTAATGCTGGAAGCTGTCATTTTCCCTATGGGATCCGGTAAGCCATTTTTATTAAATAAGAATAAAGGGCTTCACAAGGGCTTTAAAGACTGGTAGACATTTTTCTGGGCTAAAACGATTGATTTATAAGCATTTTTAATAGTTTATAGCTTTGAGGAGTTATTTTATTCTTGGGAATTATGTTAAATAACCGGCAGGCACTGTATTGGACACCTTTTTCACTGGGGGCCTTCTCTAATCATAGGCAGAGCCTCATTTTCGCGCCACTAATGCGCAGTTGTTTTTGGGAAGCAAGGCATGCAGATGCATGTGTGAGGAGCTCAGATACATAGAAAAAGCTTACTGAAGGCGTCATTTGGTATCGTATTCCCCTCTGGGCTTGGTTGGGTCTCAGCAAAGCAGATACCAGGGACTGTATAGGGGTTAAATATAAAAACGGCTCCGGTTCCGTTATTTTAAGAGTTAAAGTTTTCAAATTTGGTGTGCAATACTTTTAAGGCTTTAAGACACTGTGGTGAAATTTTGGTGAATTTTGAACAATTCCTTCATACTTTTTCACATATTCAGTAATAAAGTGTGTTCAGTTTAAAATTTAAAGTGACAGTAACGGTTTTATTTTAAAACGTTTTTTGTACTTTGTTATCAAGTTTATGCCTGTTTAACATGTCTGAACTATCAGATAGACTATGTTCTGTATGTGAGGAAGCCAAGGTTCCTTCTCATTTAAATAGATGTGATGTATGTGACAAAAAATTTAGAGAAAATGATGCCCAAGATGATTCCTCAAGTGAGGGGAGTAAGCATGGTACTGCATCATCCCCTCCTTCGTCTACGCCAGTCTTGCCCACACAGGAGGCCCCTAGTACATCTAGTGTGCCAATACTCCTTACTATGCAACAATTAACGGCTGTAATGGATAATTCTATCAAAAACATTTTAGCCAAAATGCCCACTTATCAGCGAAAGCGCGACTGCTCTGTTTTAGAAAATACCGAAGAGCATGAGGACGCTGATGATAATGGTTCTGACATGCCCCTACACCAGTCTGAGGGGGCCAGGGAGGTTTTGTCTGAGGGAGAAATTTCAGATTCAGGGAAAATTTCTCAACAAGCTGAACCTGATGTGATTACATTCAAATTTAAATTGGAACATCTCCGCGCTCTGCTTAAGGAGGTGTTATCTACTCTGGATGATTGTGACAATTTGGTCATTCCAGAGAAATTATGTAAGATGGACAAGTTCCTAGAGGTCCCGGGGCCCCCAGAAGCTTTTCCTATACCCAAGCGGGTGGCGGACATTGTAAACAAAGAATGGGAAAGGCCCGGCATACCTTTTGTCCCTCCCCCTATATTTAAGAAATTGTTTCCTATGGTCGACCCCAGAAAGGACTTATGGCAGACAGTCCCCAAGGTCGAGGGGGCGGTTTCTACTCTAAACAAACGCACTACTATCCCTATAGAAGATAGTTGTGCTTTCAAAGATCCTATGGATAAAAAATTAGAGGGTTTGCTTAAAAAGATGTTTGTTCAGCAAGGTTACCTTCTACAACCAATTTCATGCATTGTTCCTGTCACTACAGCAGCGTGTTTCTGGTTCGATGAACTAGAAAAGTCGCTCAATAAAGATTCTTCTTATGAGGAGATTATGGACAGAATTCATGCTCTTAAATTGGCTAACTCTTTTACTTTAGACGCCACTTTGCAATTGGCTAGATTAGCGGCGAAAAATTCGGGGTTTGCTATTGTGGCGCGCAGAGCGCTTTGGCTAAAATCTTGGTCAGCGGATGCGTCTTCCAAGAACAAATTGCTTAACATACCTTTCAAGGGGAAAACGCTGTTTGGCCCTGACTTGAAAGAGATTATTTCAGATATCACTGGGGGTAAGGGCCACGCCCTTCCTCAGGATAGGTCTTTTAAGGCTAAAAATAAACCAAATTTTCGTCCCTTTCGCAGAAACGGACCAGCCCCAAGTTCTACATCCTCTAAGCAAGAGGGTAATACTTCTCAAACCAAGCCAGCCTGGAGGCCAATGCAAGGCTGGAACAAAGGTAAGCAGGCCAAGAAACCTGCCACTGCTACCAAGACAGCATGAGATGTTGGCCCCCGATCCGGGACCGGATCTGGTGGGGGGCAGACTTTCTCTCTTCGCTCAGGCTTGGGCAAGAGATGTTCTAGATCCTTGGGCGCTAGAAATAGTCTCCCAAGGTTATCTTCTGGAATTCAAGGAGCTACCCCCAAGGGGGAGGTTCCACACGTCTCAATTGTCTTCAGACCCCATAAAAAGACAGGCATTCTTACATTGTGTAGAAGACCTGTTAAAAATGGGAGTGATTCATCCTGTTCCATTAGGAGAACAAGGGATGGGATTCTACTCCAATCTGTTCATAGTTCCCAAAAAAGAGGGAACATTCAGACCAATCTTAGATCTCAAGATCCTAAACAAATTTCTCAAGGTTCCATCGTTCAAAATGGAAACCATTCGGACAATTCTTCCTACCATCCAGGAAGGTCAATTCATGACCACGGTGGATTTAAAGGATGCGTATCTACATATTCCTATCCACAAGGAACATCATCGGTTCCTAAGGTTCGCCTTTCTGGACAAGCATTACCAGTTTGTGGCACTTCCATTCGGATTAGCCACTGCTCCAAGAATTTTCACAAAGGTACTAGGGTCCCTTCTAGCGGTGCTAAGACCAAGGGGCATTGCAGTAGTACCTTACTTGGATGACATACTGATTCAAGCGTCGTCTCTACCACAAGCAAAGGCTCATACGGACATTGTCCTGGCCTTTCTCAGATCTCACGGGTGGAAAGTGAACGTAGAAAAAAGTTCTCTATCTCCGTCAACAAGAGTTCCCTTCTTGGGAACAATAATAGACTCCTTAGAAATGAGGATTTTTCTGACAGAGGCCAGAAAATCAAAACTTCTAAGCTCTTGTCAAGTACTTCATTCTGTTCTTCTTCCTTCCATAGCGCAGTGCATGGAAGTAATAGGTTTGATGGTCGCGGCAATGGACATAGTTCCTTTTGCGCGAATTCATCTAAGACCATTACAACTGTGCATGCTCAGTCAGTGGAATGGGGATTATACAGACTTGTCTCCGACGATACAAGTAGATCAGAGGACCAGAGATTCACTCCGTTGGTGGCTGACCCTGGACAACCTGTCACAAGGGATGAGCTTCCGCAGACCAGAGTGGGTCATTGTCACGACCGACGCAAGTCTGGTGGGCTGGGGGCGCGGTCTGGGAACCCCTGAAAGCTCAGGGTCTTTGGTCTCGGGAAGAATCTCTTCTCCCGATAAATATTCTGGAACTGAGAGCGATATTCAATGCTCTCAAGGCTTGGCCTCAGCTAGCAAAGGCCAAATTCATACGGTTTCAATCAGACAACATGACGACTGTTGCGTATATCAACCATCAGGGGGGAACAAGGAGTTCCCTGGCGATGGAAGAAGTGACCAAAATAATTCAATGGGCGGAGACTCACTCCTGCCACTTGTCTGCAATCCACATCCCAGGAGTGGAAAATTGGGAAGCGGATTTTCTGAGTCGTCAGACATTTCATCCGGGGGAGTGGGAACTCCATCCGGAAATCTTTGCCCAAATAATTCAATTGTGGGGCATTCCAGACATGGATCTGATGGCGTCTCGTCAGAACTTCAAGGTTCCTTGCTACGGGTCCAGATCCAGGGATCCCAAGGCGACTCTAGTGGATGCACTAGTAGCACCTTGGAGCTTCAACCTAGCTTATGTGTTCCCACCGTTTCCTCTCATTCCCAGGCTGGTAGCCAGGATCAAACAGGAGAGGGTATCGGTGATCTTGATAGCTCCTGCGTGGCCACGCAGGACTTGGTATGCAGATCTGGTGAATATGTCATCGGCTCCACCATGGAAGCTACCTTTGAGACAGGACCTTCTTGTTCAAGGTCCGTTCGAACATCCGAATCTGGCCTCACTCCAACTGACTGCTTGGAGATTGAACGCTTGATTTTATCAAAGCGAGGGTTCTCAGATTCTGTCATTGATACTCTTGTTCAGGCCAGAAAGCCTGTAACTAGAAAAATCTACCATAAAATATGGAAAAAATATATCTGTTGGTGTGAATCTAAAGGATTCCCATGGAACAAGATAAAAATTCCTAAGATTCTATCCTTTCTTCAAGAAGGTTTGGAGAAAGGATTATCTGCAAGTTCTTTGAAGGGACAGATTTCTGCTTTATCTGTTTTACTTCACAAAAAGCTGGCGGCTGTGCCAGATGTTCAAGCTTTTGTTCAGGCTCTGGTTAGAATCAAGCCTGTTTACAAACCTTTGACTCCTCCTTGGAGTCTCAATTTAGTTCTTTCAGTTCTTCAGGGGGTTCCGTTTGAACCCCTACATTCCGTTGATATCAAGTTATTATCTTGGAAAGTTTTGTTTTTGGTTGCAATTTCTTCTGCTAGAAGAGTTTCAGAGTTATCTGCTCTGCAGTGTTCTCCTCCTTATTTGGTGTTCCATGCAGATAAGGTGGTTTTGCGTACTAAACCTGGTTTTCTTCCGAAAGTTGTTTCTAACAAAAATATTAACCAGGAGATAGTCGTGCCTTCTTTGTGTCCGAATCCAGTTTCAAAGAAGGAACGTTTGTTGCACAATTTGGATGTAGTTCGTGCTCTAAAATCCTATTTAGAGGCTACAAAGGATTTCATACAAACATCTTCCTTGTTTGTTGTTTATTCTGGTAAAAGGAGAGGTCAAAAAGCAACTTCTACCTCTCTCTCTTTTTGGCTTAAAAGCATCATCAGATTGGCTTATGAGACTGCCGGATGGCAGCCTCCTGAAAGAATCACAGCTCATTCCACTAGGGCCGTGGCTTCCACATGGGCCTTCAAGAACGAGGCTTCTGTTGATCAGATATGTAAGGCAGCGACTTGGTCTTCACTGCACACTTTTACTAAATTTTACAAATTTGATACTTTTGCTTCTTCTGAGGCTATTTTTGGGAGAAAGGTTTTGCAAGCCGTGGTGCCTTCCATCTAGGTGACCTGATTTGCTCCCTCCCTTCATCCGTGTCCTAAAGCTTTGGTATTGGTTCCCACAAGTAAGGATGACGCCGTGGACCGGACACACCTATGTTGGAGAAAACAGAATTTATGTTTACCTGATAAATTACTTTCTCCAACGGTGTGTCCTGTCCACGGCCCGCCCTGGTTTTTTAATCAGGTCTGATGATTTATTTTCTCTAACTACAGTCACCACGGTATCATATGATTTCTCCTATGCAAATATTCCTCCTTTACGTCGGTCGAATGACTGGGGAAGGCGGAGCCTAGGAGGGATCATGTGACCAGCTTTGCTGGGCTCTTTGCCATTTCCTGTTGGGGAAGAGAATATCCCACAAGTAAGGATGACGCCGTGGACCGGACACACCGTTGGAGAAAGTAATTTATCAGGTAAACATAAATTCTGTTTTTATAATCCGAATGGGCGTATTCGATTGCTGACTGAAGGGCTTGGTGATGCAGTCCTACTTTAGACGATCAGCATATCGGGTTGTACATGACGCTTCCGTGTATCTGTCGTCATGACAACCTGGTAGGAGCTGATTGGTAATGATGCAGCATGTTAACGCCAATACGTGAGGACATCACTATGATGGGGTTTAACAAAGCTACTAGATTTTGTAAGTATATAAGGCGGGTGAAGGTGCTCTGGGTTATATGTTTTTAGATTCTGATTATAGAACCAATTTTGTGACATTTGACAAAGGTGTTAGGTAAACACTGAAACGTTATGTCTCCTTTTTATTGATGCAATAAATGGTATGTTTTATTATATGAAGACCAGTGAGTGCCTTTTCTTGATTGGACTCTGAATTGATTTTTGAAGTGCACCCTGGCGGCTGTGAGGATCTGTAAGACTGTGCTCATCCTTTCCTGGGAACTTGTTTATATACTGTATATATATGTATGTATATATATATATATATATATATATATATATATATATATATATATATATATATATATATTCACACAACTTAAGTAATACATGGTGACTTATCTACTATTTATTTTGATAACTGCTTACATTTTTTCTTTCATGGTTTGGATAGAACATACAATTTTAAACAACTTTACAATTTACTTCTATTATCAAATTTGTTTTATTCCTTATTCTTTGCTGAAGGTGCAGCATTGCACTACTAGTAGCTAGCTGAACACATCCAGTTAGCCAATCACAAGAGACAAATGTGCGAAGGCACTAATCAGCAGCAATGATACATGAACATTCAGATTATTGTATTTTTGGGCTGTACAGTACATGTTTCATAATTTAAAACCTATTTTATTTATAATACTGGGATATTAATAATAAAGGGACATTAAATTGCTGAGTACCACTACAGTAGTATCAGGGTTACTACTAATTGTTCTATTGCTTTTCGTTATGTACCTGCAGCTGTCTTTAAAGCGGTTCTCTTATTTTAACCCCTTACAAGTGTCAGTTAGGGAAACTTTGCATCTACAAGTGTTGCATATTCACAGATCATGTAAAGTGTTATGCAGAGTAAGATTTTTGTTACATGACAGCTGTTAAAGTGGTGGATAGATGATAAATATTTAAGAATAGATAGAATTGGGATTATGGTTATAGGAGAATAATTGGTTATATATATACAACAAAGTATATGCAAATATAAAAAGATGGGAAAGGGGGCTGGAAGTAAAAGGAAACATGCTACTTATTACTTAGAAGGACAAAACTGAAGTAAAATGTTATATACATGGTTTTCCATAGTTCTTGTGTACAAAAATAATAATAAAAAAATGGTACTCAATGCCAGGCAGCAGGTTCTAAGGCAAATTAGTTGTTAACATGTATAATAGGAAGCATGGCTTTAAGGCAAGAAAACCTTGTTCTTTCTCTGTAGAAATCTCCGATACGACCTCCCCTTGAGTATGGAATACAGGTATGAGGACAATTTATTGAAAAAAAGGCATTGCAGAACTATAAAATGTACTACAAAATGAATGAATAAATGATATTAAGGATTTAGGGCCTGATGATCTAAAGCTCTCCACTCTGGCGAGATTATTTAAGATATCAGTCAGTACTGCAAGGTCCCGAAAAAAAAATTTAAATGCAAATTTTAGTTTGAGAGTTGTTTATCCAGATTTGCAGAGTTCAGGATCTGAAGGGGAGACACGTACATTACATTATAATGCTCAAAAAAAGTCTTCAAAGATTTTGAGAGATTTCTCTACATGCCGGTGAGTTTTTGATCATCCAGTGTTCTATCAGATTTTGCTATCTTATCAGAATTGTATCTGTATTACGTAATTGCCCTCCACATATGTTAAAAAGGAATGTGTGGACAGCGTTTATGTATTCAGCAGCATGCGCGCTGAGAGGTAGCAAATTCTGATAAGGAAGTTGTCCTGTTGTATTGTGCTGCTGGCTATAAATGCTCTCATGCGCAGTTCAATCACTTGTCATGGTGATCGATGAAAGTGCCCCCCCCCCCCCCACACACATATTTATATAAATATATGTGTTTGTATTGATACTGAGAAAAGATATAAATACAGATTCCATATAAAAATGATATATAAATATGTGTGTAGGACACGCTTTTATTGTCGACCATGACAAGTGATTGAACTGCGCATGCGTGCATTTATTACCAGGAGCAAAATCCGTCAGGACAACTTCCTTATCAGTGCGCATGCTGCTAATTACATAATCACATTCCACACATTCCTTTTTAACATATGTGGAGTGCGATTACGTAATACAGAGCATGCAAATTCTGATAATGTAGCAAAATCTGATAGAACACCGGCCCTTACAGGAGACGTTAGACAAACTAGGTCTGTTTAATCCAGAAAAGAAGCACTTGAAAGGTGATGTGTATTGAGTTTTTCATGTTGAAAAATATTTTAAATTTGTAAAGAAAAATGTATTTTTAAAAGGTTTTCCACTCCTAGATTAGTCTGTTATTTATATAGTGCTGCAAAATTCTTATGCCAAAGGATGGTTTATTACAGTGGAAGACAAACTTTTAAACATAAAATATAAACCATATAAGGTACACAATGTTAAATGAAAGTTGTATGTAAATGTTTAAATACATTATTTCTGGAACATTTTCTATATGTATACAACATGCAGAAGACAGTATGCAGTATATCAAAAAGTAAGGAATAGGCTAAAAGCACTCAACACTTTTATTAATCACAAAAATATAAACCAACCACTATAAAGAGAGGCACTCTCTTTATTAAAGGGATATAAAAGTAGAAAAATGCTCTAATGTGTTATAGCATTTTTGTTTGAATATACCTTTGCAGGGGTTAAACGCACAATTAAAATCAGCTCCAGAGTAGCAATTGTCTATTCTTGGAAGCTAGTTGAACACATGGGAGACAAAGACAAGAGACAAATATGTAGCTACCAGTTACCAGCTAGCTCCCAGAAGTATAGAATATGTACACTTTTTTCAACAAAAGATACCAAGACTACAAGGTCAATTTGATAGTTGAAGTGAATTTGTGTCTTAAAATTACATGCTCTATATGAATCATGCAAATGTACTTTTGACTTTCCCTTCCCTTTAAGATTAAACCAATTTGATGTAACATACTACAGTTACATTTAAAAATGTAAACTATTAATTTTTCTTTACTTATACTTTACTGCCAAAATGTCAAGAGCAATATGTCAACATGGAAAATATTAACAGCAATCTGCAGCTAATTTGCCAGTGGTATCGCTCAGTATGACAGTTGTCATTCAGCTTGTATGTCACTTTGAAGGATTCTAATCAAAGGTATTTTAGGTGCTGCAAGAATTCTCACAAATTAGACCCATCAATCCTCGAGTGTGATTAGAGTAAAGCAGTTTGTGTACTTTACGTACTTTCCAAACAGCTGAATTTGTTTTGTTTTTGTTATTTCTCCTCACTTTATATATTTGCCTTTCTATACTGAACATATAGGGGTAAATTCCAGTCTTGGTCCTAATCTCATCTCAATACAAATTTTGCACCTTTGCCAAAATTGTCCAGTAATTGTAGTTTAATTTATAGAATGTTTCATACACAATATTGATCGTTTATCCTTCACAATAACCCACCACCGTACCCCCCATTTAGCACCTATTTGCTGGTAGCCCCAGCCATTATTAACCCCTTTTTCTCCAGTGCACTGCATTTACTCCCAGCAGCACCCCCCACACACACAATTAATGTATCCAATAAAAAAAATGTTTATTGAATTACATTGTGAATCAAAAGAATAATGTGGTCTTTAAAAGAAGCCAAAAAAATTCGGAATCATAGGCGCTAAAAAAGCTTAAAATAGTGTGATAAATAAACTAACTTAATTAAGTTTAAATAGTGTGCAAACACAAGATGCAACCAATAAATATGAAAGTGACACAAATTAAAAAGTGTGCAAACTCTGCATACATTTAATAACAGTATCTTCAGTGAACAAAAAAAAAAATATTTTAAATATTTGAATTACAAAGTAGCGAATACAAAGTAGCGAATACAAAGTAGCGGATGCATTGATCAGACGCAATTATAAGTGTAGTATACAATATGCAACATTAGCTAAAGAAACAAACATCCACATATAAATCTTGCTGAAGAAATGGGAAGTTGCAAAAATCCAATAGGTCATCAGACGGGATATCTTGTCAAGCCCGAGATAGAATTTTCAGGTCAAGCTGGAACAAGATAAGGAACCGATGAAATGGCAGAAAAGGCACCAATTAAAGGTCAACACTTTTACTTACAACGGATTCGGTGATGCAGCGAATCAACCCCTCAATCAGGCTCAATTTCCGAAGCTGACGGCACCCGCTGGAACACAGCGTTTGAAAATGGCGATGAGTGGGAGCGTGGTACTACTCTGAAATCACCTTTGCAAGCATGTAGCTGATATCACAACCTACGGAAGCCTTGGAGGGACACAGCACTCAGGAGGAACAGAACAACGCGTTTCAACTCGCTAAGGGTCTTTTTCAAGCTCACAACCTATTCCAAAGCATGCTATATATAGCCAGTAAAACAATCCTATAGGATTGACATAATGGGCGTAAATGATTATTAGCAAATAAAACGGAACAACCTCACAAACATTATTACTAATCCGTAAATTACACTATATAATAACGAACACTTAAAGGGATATTTTACAAAAGTCGATATAAGCAATTCATGATACCTACAGCTAACTAAAATCTATTAAATCTATGCAGATCATCTAAAACATATTTTATTGGGCAATTCATATATGTACAAAATTTGAACTTTAAAAATGTATAAATATAATAAACATATATTTAAAAATTCATATACGTTAATAATAAAAATTGGAAAAAATTAGAAAAAAATAGGGAAAAAATTGAAAATATATATTAAAAAAATAGAAAAAAAAATAGAAAGATCAATTAGAAATAAATTTTATTGTATATATAATATAACTCAATATATAGGCTAATCTATGACCACCGAAATACCAATGATGTCAATTCATACAGATTATATAACTAAAATTAATCTTAGATTATATCTAGAGTTAATCGTTTTATTAACAAACAATGTCAAAATCCACATTTAAGCCATGGGGTTGTAGTTTCTTCAAATTGAAGATCCATTTACTCTCCCTTTTTAAAAGATCATTTTGAATATTCCCTCCCCTCCATTTTCTTTTAACCTTTTCTATTCCTAAAAAAGAGAAATGATCCAGATTGACTTTATTGCATGAACCAAATTGTTTTGCAATGGGAAGATCTTTATTTCTCTTGTGGTCATAATTTTCTATAGACCACATATGTTCCCTAATGCGGGTACGTAAGGGTCTTGAGGACTCTCCAGTATACTGTAACCCACATTTGCACTGAATAATGTAAATTATACAGCTATCTGAACACCTAATTAGATCTTTAATTTTATATGTTTTCCCTGTCACATTTGATTTAAACTCTTTGCTTTTAATCAAATGTTCACAAGATTTGCAAGTGAGACATGGATAAAAGCCTTGTATATAATTACCCTTAATGTCAGGTTTGTTAAACTTTAATTTATTTATAATTTTCTTCTCTGTGGGAGCCAAAATGGATTTTAAATTTCGGGCTTTTTTATATACTATTTGTGGTTTTGACGGTAGGATAGGTCCCAATACTTCATCATTTTTTTTAACAATTTCCAATCTTTATTAAGAATTCTTTCAATCAAAAATTTATTTTGGCTATAATTTGTAATAAATGGGAGGAATATACACTCCTTTTTGTCTATATCTATTTGAGATGTTATAGTGGTCTTTCTACCTTTAGTGACCAACAGGGAGTTTCTATCTACTGATCTAACTTCTTTTAATGTTTTCTCAATATCAAATTCATTATAACCCCTAGTTAAAAAAATTTGTTTGAGTAATTCTGACTGGTCATCAAAATCTGTTAAATTTGTAGAGTTTTTGCGAATATGCAAAAACTGACCTTTGGGAATATTCCCTATCCATTTTCTATGAAGAGATCCCACTGCTTCAGTCATTACTTGTGGGAATTAAGAACCTGGCCACCAGGAGGAGGCAAAGACACCGCAGCCAAAGGCTTAAATACCTCCCCCACTCCCCTCATCCCCAAGTCATTCTTTGCCTTTCGTCACAGGGGGTTGACAGAGAAGTGTCGGAAGACACGGAGGAGTCTCTTATGGAGGGTAGTACTCTTCGAAATGGGACTGGAGTTTTAAGTAATCCTGTCAGCCTCTCAGTGAGAGCATGGATGAAAGTTAGGGAGATGCAGGGAGTGTCTTTCTGCGAAACCACCCTGATTCAGTTTAACAGCTCCTTAAGCAATCAGCGTTGACGAGTTTCCCTGCCTGCTTTTCTGCTCTCAAGTCCAGGTCAGGAGCGATGCTACTACCCTGTCACACTTGAGGCTGTGTTCCTGTTCCACTGCATAGATTCTGGTAAGATCGTTTCATTTATACACATATGATAACGTAAGAAGACAGGGTCACAGTGTGTCTCCTTTATCTGTATATATCAAGGGTAATACCCTCGGTAAGGGGGGTTATTGAACAGGGGGGTTTTATACATGATATTGTTTATTGTGTTAATGCTGCGACATATGTGAGATGAGGCTCTGTCAGTGTGCAAACAGTTTTCTTATTGAGAGATCTGCACGGGCCCCTTTTTGGCGCGTTTTCTCTTTAGTGCAGGGGCGTTCCTGCATGGCACTCCATGTGTCCGGGTGTGACCTCTTTAACTTCCTCTTCTTGACCGGCGGTTGTAGGAGACAAAGTGTTTTCTCTGTGCTCCGGGTCACTGGAGGTGGTGAGTGCCCCGGCCATTGGAATATAAAGGTGCCATTTAATATCTATCTAGTCCGCAATAAAGGCGAAAGCTATGGAGGACTCTGATATGTACTCCCTCTTTAATTAAAACAAATAACTGCGTCTATTGTGAGGAGGTTCCGCTTGATCTGTCTGCTCAACTTTGTTTCACATGCTTGGATAAAATTGCTATATCTAAAAAGAATAACAGATTTAGTACTACTGAGCCGTCCACCTCTAAGGGTTCTCCGTCCCGCAAGGTGCGTTCCCTACATTCATCTTCGTCTACACATGCAGCTCCCCAGGGCACTACTAATCCTCCTGCGCGAGGGGCCCTTTGGCCGCCAGATTTCACTGATCAGTTACAAACGGCGGTTTCTGCAGCCTTCAATGCCTTACCACGTCCTGCTAAGGTGAAACATAGCTATCCGTCCCAGGGATCATCTACCCCACTGGATGTCTCTGACAGATTATCCGCTGATGAAGATGACTCTGACTCTTTGGAGGACATTTTCTCTCGGTCGGAATCAGTGTTTTCTAGGCCTCCGTCTGCGGAGGTGCCAGATTTTAAATTTAAAATGGAGCATTTGCGCTTTCTGCTGAAAGATGTGCTTGCTACGTTGGGGGTTCCGGAACCGAAACTATTGGAGGAACCTTCGATCCCTAAGCTAGATAGGGTTTACGAGGACAGGGTAGTGCCACAGACTTTCCCGGTCCCCATTAAAATTAATTATTATTAAGAATGAATGGGAGAAAATTGGTTTGTCCTTTTTCTCCTTCTACTTCTTTTAAAAAGCTATTCCCCATTCCGGACTCGCAGCTTGAACTGGGGGGGGGGGCATTCCGAAGGTGGATGGCGCTATCTCCACGCTCTCTAAGCGAATGACTATTCCACTCAAAGATAGTTCTTCATTCAAGGAACCAATGGATAAAAATTGGAGTCCATGTTGAGAAAGATGTTTTTAACTCACGGGGTTCGTTTTTCAACTGGCAGCGGCAGTCGCTGCGGTGGCTGGAGCGGCTACCTATTGGTATGACGCTCTGTCTGCTATGGTCGAGGTGGAGACTCCCCTCGAGGAGATACAGGAATGAATTAAGGCATTAAGGGTAGCTCATTCTTTTATTTGAGATGCAAATATGCAGATTATTTGCCTGAATGCTAAGACATCAGGTTTTTCCGTTCTAGCCCGTAGGGCTCTGTGGTTGAAGTCGTGGTCATCTAACATGACGTTCAAGTCTAGATTACTTTCCCTCCCATTTAAGGGAAAGATTCTCTTTGGTCCAGGCCTGGACTCTATCATATCCATGGTCACGGGTGGTAAGGGTGCTTTCCTGCCGCAGGATAAGAAGAATAAGCCTAAGGGGTCTACTTTTCGTCCCTTTCATGTGGACAAGTCTCAGTGCCAGCAGCCAGCCGCGAAAACAGAGCAGTCCAAGGGATCTCGGAAGCCAGCTAACTCTTGGAACAAAACCAAGCAGATCAAGAAGCCCGTCGAGACAAATTCGGCATGAAGGGGCGGCCCCCGATCCGTCTCTGGATCGCATAGGGTGCAGACTGTCTCTGTTTGCGAAGGCCTGGATAAGAGACGTTCAGGACACTTGGGTTCTAGAGGTCATAGCACAGGGTTACAGGATAGGATTCAAGATTCCTCCTGTCAAACATATCATCAAGTCCAGAGAAGAGAGACACCTTCCTAGGATGTGTGAGGGATCTCTCCTCTCTCTGAGTTATTGTCCCAGTACCTCTGGCAGAAAGAGGTCTGGGGTATTATTCAAACCTTTTCGTGGTCCCAAAGAAGGAGAGCACGTTTCACCCAATTCTGGACCTAAAGTGTTTAAAAACGTTTCTGTCAGTCCCATCGTTCAAAATGGAGACGATCAGGTCGATTATGCCCCTAATTCAAGAGGGACAATTCATGACGACAATAGATTTTAAGTATGCTTACCTTCACATGCCAATCCACAAGGAACACTTCAGGTTCCTAAGATTCGCTTTTCTGGATCAACGCTTCCAGTTTGTGGCCCTACCGTTCGTTCTGGCGACTGCCCCAAGAGTCTTTACGAAGGTCCTGGGTGCACTACTCGCGGTGGCGAGAGCCAGAGGGATTGCAGTGGCTCCTTATCTGGACAATATCCTGGTCCAGGCTCCGTGCTGCAGTCTCGCAGAAGAACACTCGAGGGCTCTTCTCTTTCTTCGATCCCATGGATGGAAGGTAAACGAGGGAAAGATTCCTTATCTGAAGATATTCTTGACAGACCAGAGAAATTGCAAGATTGCGTCCACCCGTCTTGCCCTTCAAACCTCCTCAAGGACATCTGTGGCCAGGTGTATGGAGGTTATTGGGCTCATGGTATCCAGCATAGATGTCATTCCTTACGCCAGGTTCCATCTCCTTACGCCAGGTTTTCATCTTCAGTTGTGCATGTTGAGACAGTGGAACGGCGATCACTCAGATCTATCCAAACAGATATCTCTGGACACATGAACGAGGGGATCCCTCTCATGGTGGGTCCGTCCGGGACAACTGTCCCAGGGGACATCCTTTCTGAGACCATCCTGGGAGATTGTGACCACAAACGCAAGTCTATCAGGATGGGGAGCTGTTTGGGATGCCAGAAAGGCACAGGGCAGGTGGACCCAAGAGGAGTCGAGTCTACCGATAAACATTCTTGAACTCCGAGCGATATTCAACGCTCTGAGGGCTTGGTCCCTCCTGGGGTCATCCCGATTCATCAGGTTCCAGTCGGACAACATTACCTCGGTGGCTTACATAAACCATCAAGGGGGAACAAGAAGCTCCCTAGCCATGAGGGGAGTATATTGAATTCTGGAATGGGCAGAGAAACACAAGTCTTCGCTCTCAGCGATCCACATTTCGGGTCTGGACAACTGGGAAGCGGATTTTCTCAGCAGGCAATCGTTTCATCCAGGGGAATGGTCTCTCCATCCCGAGGTGTTAGACGAGATCTGCATCAGATGGGGGATGCCAGAGATAGACCTCATGGCGTCCAGACTCAACTGCAAGCTCCCCAGATACGGGTTGCGGTCCAGGGAACCCCAGGCAGAAATTATAGATGCCTTGGCGGTACCCTGGGAGTTCAACCTACTTTACATTTTTCCACCGTTGCCACTTCTACCTCGTATAGTGGCCCGCACCAAGCAGGAGCAAGCTTTGGCTACTCTGATTGCTCCGTCGTGGCCGCAGAGGACATAGTTTGTGGATCTGGTGGGGATGTCATTGTCTCTTTCATGGAGGTTACCCTGTCGCAGAGATCTGCTGGTTCAGTGTCCATTTCTTCACCAAAATATTGATTCTCTGAGGCTGACTGCGTGGTGATTGAATGCCTAGTCTTAGCCAAGAGAGGATTTTTGGAGAGAGTGATTGATACTCTCATTCAGGCCAGGGAGCCGGTCACTCGGCGCATCTATCATAAGGTGTGGAGAACCTACTTGTCCTGGTGTGAGGAACGTGGATATATCTGGCATAAGATTAGGGTATCCAGCATTTTGGCTTTTCTCCAGGACGGACTGGATAAGGGTATTGCTTCCAGTTCCTTAAAGGGTCAGATTTCGGCTTTATATCTGTACTGTTACACAAGAAGCTAGCGGAGCTTCCTGATATTCAGTCTTTTGTTCAGGCTCTGTCTAGGATCAGGCCGGTTTTTAGGATTTCTGCTCCTCCTTGGAGCTTAAACTTGGTTCTTAAGATTTTGCAGAGGGCTCTGTTTGAGCCTATGCATGCACTTGACATTAAATTTCTTTCCTGGAAAGTCCTATTCCTACTGGCTATTGCATCGGCTCACAGAGTCTCTGAGTTGCAATGTGAGCCTCCTTACCTGATTTTTCACGCTGATAAGGCTGTTCTTCGCACTGGATTGGGGTTTCTTCCCAAGGTTGTGTCAAATTGTAACATCAATAGTAGAAATAGTAGTTCCTTCCTTGTGTCCTAACCCTTCTTCGTCAAAGGAAAAGTTGCTTCATAATTTGGATGTGGTTCGGGCCTTGAAGTTTTATCTTCAGGCTACGAAGGAGTTCAGACAGACTTCGTCTTTATTTGTTGTATACTCAGGGAAGCGCAGGGGGCAGAGGGCCTCTTCCACTTCACGGTCTTTTTGGTTGAGGAGCATTATTTGTCTGGCCTATGAGACAGCGGGACATAAGCCTCTACAGAGGACCACGGCTCACTCAACTAGGGCTATGGCCTCTTCTTGGGCCTTTAAGAACGAGGCTTCTATGAAGCAGATTTGTAAGGCGGCGACTTGGTCTTCTTTACATACTTTTGCAAAATTTTACAAATTTGATGTTTCTGCTTCGGCGGAAGCAGCTTTTGGGAGAAAGGTTTTGCAGGCTGTGGTGCCCTCAGTTTAGGGTCTCCTTTTACCCTCCCGTTTTTTTTCATTCAGTGTCCTCTAGAGCTTGGGTATTTGTTTCCACAAGTAATGAATGAAGCAGTGGACTCTCCTCCCATTAAGATGGAAAACATAAATTATGCTTACCTGATCATTTCATTTCCATCTGTGGGAGGAGAGTCCACTGCTCCCGCCCGTTTCTCCGTTGGGCGGGCCTAAATTTAATTTTATTCTTCTGGCACCATTTATACCCTGATATTTCTCCTACTGTTCCTTGTTCCCTTGGCAGATTGACTGGGGGATGAGGGGAGTGGGGGAAGTATTTAAGCCTTTGGCTGGGGTGTCTTTGCCTCCTCCTGGTGGCCAGGTTCTTAATTCCCACAAGTAATGAATGAAGCAGTGGACGCTCCTCCCACAGATGGAAATTAAATTATCAGGTAAGCATAATTTATGTTTTTATTATTGAAAAATGAATTAATCACACTATTATATTATGAGTGCATTGACAATATAAGTGTTAAATTGCTTTCAGCTTCTGACATACTGTACTTCTTCATCTCTTTTTAAAGGTGCACAAAAGTTACGTCAGGTGTCAACATAATCCCACCCCTATTTGTATTTATTGTTTAGCGACATCGTAGTTTTTAGACAAACATTAACATGTCAGAGAATGTTGCTTAGGAACTCTAACTTTGTGGTATAAAATTAATGTAATATTTTCCATGGTTATGGATTCTATATTACTTACTAATTTAGAATATTGTTTATTCATATTTATAGGTACATTTTATAAATAAAATAAGAAAGTAAACCTAGTTCTTTAATATTCATATTGAATATTACATCATTATACTTATTGTAAAGGACATTTTATTTAACACTTTTACCTCTAGTAGAGGAAGCAGAAAATGTTAACCGTTCGCAACAGCATACCATAAGCGGTAACTCAGTATGGGTTTAGTGTAACACTGAACGCAAATTATGTCTTTGCGTCAACAACTGTCCAACTCAAAACAATCTGTGAGTTTTGTAAACTGCCAGATGGTGGTAAGATTTATACCAGAATTTGTTACTAAAAACAGCATCAGTAGGAAACGGCAATAAAAGAATATGCAAAATTTGCTTTTTTGTTGTTTTGTATTTTGACAAAATAATGCCCCACCATCTTGTTTGCAAGAGATTGGTCCAAGATTCCATTTCCAGCTCTGTATATCATTAGGGAAACGTCTTGTAACAATTTCATGATTTACCAAGTAATGTATTGAATAAAAGCCACTTGTTCTATCATGGGCATCTTTCTTTGTGCCATGCTCCTGCAGATATTCAGTTAATACGTATGTCCAGAAGTGTCAAACTGACTATAAATGCTTTCACTTTACAAATCTGAAATAATGCTACTAGTTTATGTAAAGATGACATCTGTGGTATTTCAGTAGGTAATTGTTCAGTCTTGCAATGTTTACTTACTGTTGGTTCAGTTTATATAACTTTCAAACACTGTCAATTGTTCCTGGATGCTACTAATGTAGTGCACACATTATACACTATCTCTTTTCATGAAGGCTTCTTTGAGATATTGCTGGCTTTTTCCTTCCCTTTAGTAACTATACTGTATAGTAAAGAAGTGTACTACACAATGTCTTATTATTTGCCACCTTAAATCACTACAGTTGAGGATGCATTGTAAATGATGTAATGGGATTACATGTTTCTAAGCAGGGATTTCAATAAATATGTTTTACATTACAGAGTCCTGAGAGCAATGGAGCAGACATCTCAGAATACAGACTACAGTGGGCAAAAGGAGAAGAGGTTCCAGATTTAGTTTACAGTGGCATGGAAACCAGTTTTCAAGTGTCTGATCTGACACCAGCAACTCAGTATTCCTGCAGATTACAGGTACAATATAATATTATTTATACCCGGGATACCAAGGTATTAACATTAGGACATTGTGTTTTGCTTTCAAACTCATGATCTTAGCCAGTGATAACCAACTCTGTCCTCTGTTCCCAGCAGACAAAGAGTTGAGGTTATCCCTTATTTCTTTCATGTAATTAGCAAGAGTCCATGAGCTAGTGACGTATGGGATATACATTCCTACCAGGAGGGGCAAAGTTTCCCAAACCTCAAAATGCCTATAAATACACCCCTCACCACACCCACAAATCAGTTTTACAAACTTTGCCTCCTATGGAGGTGGTGAAGTAAGTTTGTGCTAGATTCTACGTTGATATGCGCTCCGCAGCAGGTTGGAGCCCGGTTTTCCTCTCAGCGTGCAGTGAATGTCAGAGGGATGTGAGGAGAGTATTAACTATTTGAATTCAATTATCTCCTTCTACGGGGTCTATTTCATAGGTTCTCTGTTATCGGTCGTAGAGATTCATCTCTTACCTCCCTTTTCAGATCGACGATATACTCTTATATATACCATTACCTCTACTGATTCTCGTTTCAGTACTGGTTTGGCTTTCTACTACTTGTAGATGAGTGTCCTGGGGTAAGTAAGTCTTATTTTCTGTGACACTCTAAGCTATGGTTGGGCACTTTTATATAAAGTTCTAAATATATGTGTTCAAACATTTATTTGCCTTGACTCAGGATGTTCAACATTCCTTATTTCAGACAGTCAGTTTCATATTTGGGATAATGCATATGAATTAATCAATTTTTTTCTTACCTTAAAATTTGACTTTTTCCCTGTGGGCTATTAGGCTTGCGGGGGCTGAAAATGCTTCATTTTATTGCGTCATTCTTGGCGCGGACTTTTTTGGCGCAAATTTTTTTTTCTGTTTCCGGCGTCATACGTGTCGCCGGAAGTTGCGTCATTTTTTTGACGTTTTTTTGCGCCAAAAGTGTCTGCGTTCCGGATGTGGCGTCATTTTTGGCGCCAAAAGCATTTAGGCGCCAAATAATGTGGGCGTCTTTTTTGTCACTAAAAAATATGGGCATCACTATTGTCTCCACATTATTTAAGTCTCATTATTTATTGCTTCTGGTTGCTAGAAGCTTGTTCACTGGCATTTTTTTCCCATTCCTGAAACTGTCATTTAAGGAATTTGATCAATTTTGTTTTATGAGGGTTAATCTATGTCTTTAGCTATTTTAGCTAGAAGAATTCTGTGATTTAAAAAAAAAAAAAAAAAAAAGAAGAAAATCCATATTTCTTTTGTTCTAAGATAATCAATTATAATTGGATTCAATTCTTAACTGTTACTATGGGCTTCAAGATTGAGTTCTAAGACTAAAACTTTAAGCTTATACTAGTTTGGTTGTTCTTATTAAGGAACGAATCCTGAGTTCTTTCCCAAGTAACATGTTTTTAATTGGGGTTCGAAATTAGCTCCCTAATGTTGCGATGCACATGCCGTATTCCAGCTTGGCTGGTAAGGGGCAGGTTAAGACTTCTTTGAAATTCATTTGGTTCTATTTTGTCCAAATTTCTTTGATTTTATTCCAGTAAGGCTAACACTTTCTTTCAGTGTGTTTCTGTCCTATATATTTTGGATACTGTTGAGGCATGGCTGGGTACCCATGGGGTTCAAGCGCTGCTCAGACCTGGAATCTTCTGGGGTTTTTATTCCAGTTCCTTTTCTAGGAACTGGGTTTTGGAGTTTTATTCAAACTATTTTGCCTTTTTGTGGTCATTGATAGCATTATTTGTTTTCTTTAGATACAATAAATGCGTATTCTTCATTTTTCTGTTTTCATTCAGATTATTTCCTGAGGATGCGGATTCTCATATGTTTCACTTGCTCTTCAGGACATAGTTAGAGAATCTTTTTTCAAAAGCTCTTAATTCCTCAAGCAAGGGTCACCTTTTTTTTTTTAGGTTTCCAGATGGTTTATGTCACTATCTTTGTCTCTATCAGACAAGGGACAATTTGTATTGGGTTCCGTCTGTCGGTACCTTTAGTCTCTATTATTTCCTTCAGTTGCTATATATGCATAGAAGTTTTAACAGCATTGGATTCAATTCCCTTCGCTCATTTTCAATGGAAAGATCCTTTCCAGCTTTTTATGAGTGTTGTTTCTTCAAGAACATGGTTGGAGGATCAATTAACCAATCAGTTTGTTGATTCCTCAGACAAGAGTAACCTTTTTTAGATTTCCGGATAGATTCAGTGTCCATGACTCTGTCTCTGTTGGTCAGGAGACGTCTGAAATTGGTTTCAGCTTATCGAAACCTTCAGTCTCAATCATTCCCTTCGGTAGCCTTATGCATGGAAATTCTAGGTTCTTATGACTGCTGCATTGGACGTGTTCCCCTTTGCTCATTTTCACATGCAACCTCTTCAGCTCTGTATGCTGAACCAGTGGTGCCGGGATTATACAAAGATATCTCATTTAATTTCTTTAAAACTGATTGTTCGACACCCTCTGACGTGGTACAGACCACCATCGTTTAGTTCAGGGGGCTTCTTTTTTTCTTCCAACCTGGACTGTGATCTCAACAGGTGCAAGTCTGACAGGTTGGGGAGCTGTATGGGGGTTTCTGACAGCACAAGGGGTTTGGGAAATCTCAGGAGGTGAGATTACCAATCAATATTTTGGAACTCCGTGCAATTTTCAGAAGCTCTTCAGTCATGGCCTCTTCTAAAGAGAGAATCGTTCATTTGTTTTCAGACAGACAATGTCACAACTGTGGCATATGTCAATCATCAAGGAGGGACTCACAGTCCTCTGGCTATGAAAGAAGTATCTCGAATACTGGTATGGGCGGAATCCAGCTCCTGTCTAATCTCTGCGGTTCATATCCCAGGTATTGACAATTGGAAAGCGGATTATATCAGTCGCCAAACGTTACATCCGGGCGAATGGTCTCTTCACCCAGAGGTGTTTCTTCAGATTGTTCAAATGTGGGGACTTCCAGAAATAGATCTGATGGCTTCTCATCTAAACAAGAAACTTCCCAGGTATCTGTCAGATCCAGGGATCCTCAGGCGGAAGCAGTGGATGCATTGTCACTTCCTTGGAAGTATCATCCTGCCTATATCTTTCCGCCTCTAGTTCTTCTTCCAAGAGTAATCTCCAAGATTCTGAAGGAATGCTCGTTTTTTCTGCTGGTGGCTCCAGCATGGTCTCACAGGTTTTGGTATACGGATCTTGTCCGCATTGCTTCTTGCCAACCGTGGACTCTTCCGTTAAGACCAGTCCTTCTGTCACAAGGTCCTTTTTTTACCATCAGGATCTCAAATCCTTAAATTTAAAGGTATGGAGATTGAACGCTTGATTCTTAGTCAAAGAGGTTTCTCTGACTCTGTGATTAATACTATGTTACAGGCTCGTAGATCTGTATCTAGGAAGATATATTATCGAGTCTGGAAGACTTACATTTCTTGGTGTCTTTCTCATCATTTTTCCTGGCATTCTTTTAGAATTCCGAGAATTTTTCAGTTTCTTCAGGATGGTTTGGATAAAGGTTTGTCTGCAAGTTCCTTGAAAGGTCAAATCTCTGCTCTTTCTGTTCTTTTTCACAGAAGGATTGCTATTCTTCCTGATATTCATTGTTTTGTACAAGCTTTGGTTCGTATAAAACCTGTTATTAAGTCAATTTCTCCTCCTTGGAGTTTGAATTTGGTTCTGGGGGCTCTTCAAGCTCTTCCGTTTGAACCTATGCATTCACTGGACATTAAATTACTTTCTTGGAAAGTTTTGTTTTCTTTTGGCCATCTCTTCTGCTAGAAGAGTTTCTGAATTATCTGCTCTTTCTTGTGAATCTCCTTTTCTGATTTTCCATCAGGATAAGGCGGTGTTGCGAACTTCTTTTAAATTTTTATCTAAGGTTGTGAATTCTAACAACATTAGTAGAGAAATTGTGGTTCCTTCATTATGTCCTAATCCTAAGAATTCTAAGGAGAGATCATTGCATTCTTTGGATGTAGTTAGAGCTTTGAAATATTATGTTGAAGCTACTAAGAATTTCCGAAAGACTTCTAGTCTATTTGTTATCTTTTCCGGTTCTAGGAAAGGTCAGAAGGCCTCTGCCATTTCTTTGGCATCTTGGTTGAAATCTTTAATTCATCATGCTTATGTCGAGTCGGGTAAATCTCCGCCTCAAAGGATTACAGCTCATTCTACTAGGTCAGTTTCTACTTCCTGGGCGTTTAGGAATGAAGCTTCGATTGATCAGATTTGCAAAGCAGCAACTTGGTCTTCTTTGCATACTTTTACTAAATTCTACCATTTTGATGTGTATTCTTCTTCTGAAGCAGTTTTTGGTAGAAAAATACTTCAGGCAGCTGTTTCAGTTTGATTCTTCTGCTTATAATTTCAGTTTTCTTCATTATAAGATTTAAACTTTATTTTGGGTGTGGATTATTTTTCAGCGGAATTGGCTGTCTTTATTTTATCCCTCCCTCTCTAGTGACTCTTGCGTGGAAGATCCACATCTTGGGTAGTCATTATCCCATACGTCACTAGCTCATGGACTCTTGCTAATTACATGAAAGAAAACATAATTTATGTAAGAACTTACCTGATAAATTCATTTCTTTCATATTAGCAAGAGTCCATGAGGCCCACCCTTTTTTGTGGTGGTTATGATTTTTTTGTATAAAGCACAATTATTCCAATTCCTTGTTTTTTATGCTTTTGCACTTTTTTCTTATCACCCCACTTCTTGGCTATTCGTTAAACTGATTTGTGGGTGTGGTGAGGGGTGTATTTATAGGCATTTTGAGGTTTGGGAAACTTTGCCCCTCCTGGTAGGAATGTATATCCCATACGTCACTATCTCATGGACTCTTGCTAATATGAAAGAAATTAATTTATCAGGTAAGTTCTTACATAAATTATGTTTTTGTTTGGTCACCTTGATTGGCTTATAATTTTACCTTGAGAACAGCATTGGATATGGTGGAATTCCCCTGGGTTTTCCAAACTTTTCATATTTAAATTAACAGTAGCATTTTTTTCTTTAGCTGAACAATGTTTACAAATTCTACTATCCAGCCAAAGATAGCAGGGTTGGACCTGCTGTTGAGGAAAAAAAGCACTTTGTATATTGCAGTAAGGAGAGGCAAATGAGTAGTTTAAGTGCATGGATTCTGTGGGAGAAGGTATTATTTACCTCCTTTATAGACTATAGTAACTAAACAATGTTACTGATGAATGTTACTGTATTCAAATATACAGGGCTAAATTATAAGTGTAGCATAACCAATAGCTCAAGGTGCGTTATCGTAATCTCAACTCTGCGCTAGGAATAGCACACAATAAAACATTTATTTAACACACCCTTTACTTTGTATGGATAGCACAGGGTGTGTCATTTTTGCTCATATTACAATTGGTGAGTTAAAGGGATAAAAAGATTAAAATTGGAATGTCTTATAATTTATAATTTTATGTGTATAAATGCATTTCAGTTTTAAATATAAGCATTTTCACAACATACTTCTATTATCAAAAATGCTTCTAGTGAAATGTAATACTGTTTTTTAGCACCATATGCTCATATCCTGTGAGGGCCGTGCACCAGTATTCAAACACCAACAGGCCCATTTATCAAGCTCCGTACGGAGCTTGAAGGGCCGTGTTTCTGGCGAGTCTTCAGATCGGGTTGATACGATCGGGTTGATTGACACCCTCCTGCTGGCGGCCGATTGGCCGCGAGTCAGCAGGGGGTGGCGTTGCACCAGCAGCTCTTGTGAGCTGCTGGTGCAATGTTAAATGCGAAGAGCATATTGCTCTCCGCATTTAGCGAGGTCTTGCGGACCTGATCCGCAGTGTCGGATCAGGTCCGCAAGCCCTTTGATAAATGGGCCTGCATGCCTGCACAGAGAGGTGGCTGTGATGTGTATTGTTTCTGAAAACGTAATTTATGTCGAACAAGCTACTGCTAACCTTCAGATAGGGTGTGGTGTTTAAATATTGATGCATGGGGCTCACAGGATATGTGCGTATGCCGTAGAAAAATAGTAATTCTTTTTATTTAGAAGCATTTTTGCTAATAGAAGTATACTTAAAAAAATATTTACATTTCATTTTTGACTTTTCTATCCCTTTAAAGGGACAGTATACTATAAAATTGGTTTTCCCTTAATGTGTTTCCAATTACCAGCTGCAGAGTATAAAATGTAGGAGATTTGCTTTTTTAAGGCTTTTCTAAAAACTTTCAGGATGGATGGGGATACCACAGGTTAAATAAACTATTTCAAATGTCAATATAATGGTAATGGAAATACTTGTGAACAATTTAATACACTCCAGCAGGTAAAGTGGACCATTGGGAACAAATTAAAGGGGAGACATTTTTTGAGTAAACTGTCCCTTTAAGTGTTGTGCTTTAGCACAACACTACATAGCACTGGAAAATGTATCAATCTTGGAGACTTTGAGGTAAAGTGTTAATGCTTGAATATTTGCATACCAAAACACATGTATAATATCTTAAATTATTTCACTCATATTTATACATTTTAAATACAAAATAAAGGTTTATTATTTATAAGTGCGTTAACATTATTTTAAAGGGATATGTTATATGACAAGGTCTTGGACTGGGAAGGGCTCAAAGTTGTATATGTATGTGTGTGCATTTATATGTACATATGTGTATGTATGTGTGTGTACATATGGGTGTATGCAGTGTTTCTAAATTCTCAATAGAAAATCACAGTTTAAAAGCTAATGAAAAACTCCACTATTGGACGATCGGCTTATCACACCGTTGTTTTAACGCACCTTCGGCTTAGCTCTCAAGCTATAGCCGTCATGAGTTTTTTAGTGGGCCACCATAGAAATCTATTATGTGGTGGATTTAGCGCACCCGCACTATCCAAAAATCTAGATGTTTAGCGAGGCTTAGACTTTCGGTTGAACGAGGCTTAGACTTTCGGTTGAGCTCTGATATATTACTTTCAACTTGTTATGTGAGTGCAAAAATAAAAGTGCTATTTAACTTGAGGGGTATAAGCGCACAATAGCAATAATATTTTTGCTCTCCACTTACTCTGGAAAGTTTACATTTTTTGTTTGCATATTAAACATATAGAAAGGGACTCTAAACAGACGTGTAATTCCCCATAAAAGGTTTAGTTGTGCATGGTAAAACAAAAAACTTGGCAATACACATTACTTATTTATTTTATCTGCTTTTCCTATAATTTTACTAACAAAATGACAGCTGTTAATGCTTTTAAAGCATTTATATTGTTTTTAGCTCATTAGTAATGTGGTGATTACTTTCTCATGCAAGTATAAATTACTTTAGCGTCCGTTTTACATAAAAAGTGTCAGTTAACAGGAGGATTCACGCCCTTTACCCTTTTTGTGCATTTATAGTACTGAAGCCTCTAGTGCACTTTCTTGGCCGCATTTTTTTTATTTCATATTTTTATTCTATATATAATACTTCTATATGCTCATAACGCCTTCTAGAAGCAAATACAATAAAACAAATGCAGTCCCCATCAGTTTATCAATTGATCTAAATATACGGTCAACCAATATCATTCCTTCACCGTAGCTTTATTTTATCTGACCAACATTATTTCTCACTGTATAATATTATTATGTAAAATAATACCCAAACCTGAGTGTGCTGCTCACTTTCCAACTTCATTTTGAGACATACAGATGGATGAGCTGTTTGTACTGCTGCTATCTTCCATTTGCTGAGCATATGTACATATGAGTATGCACACGTAGGGTCCCCAGCTGTCCCCCACAAACATACTACAACTTGTAGGCGTGTACCTGATTTTTAAATGAAGAAAAAAAGAAGCATTTTCAGTTTTAGTACGTCAGCTTGTATTGCTTCTTTGTTCTGCCGAGTGGGGTTGGGTAACTTGTAGGTGGTAAGTGGGTCCACAAAAAAGACTCCCCTAAAGATCTACCTTTTACCCTACCATGTATATTTTTATAACGGAGTAATTTTTTCCCCTTGGCTGCCAATAACACACGCAGACAGTAGTGATTTGACCCACTTGATTGCCACAATCACACATTAACAGTAAATAACGCAGTGTTTTTTTTTTTGTTTTTTTTTAAAATAGTGTTTATTGAGGTAACAATGAAATACATATAACATCATACAGTGTCACGGCAACATGCCTAGATACATACATCAAATCTTGAGTTACACATGCATGTCATAGAACTGTAAGCGGTATGAAATCCTGCACAACAGGAGTTACAGTGGGCCGTGTGCGGCACCTCTTTTTCTATATAAACATGGAAACATGGACAAAAAAAAAGTAACATGACAAGTGATCATCATTCAACCTAGATTTCATAGCAGAGCTCTCTAAGGAAAGAATTAGGTCTTATGTGTCCATACCATAAATGCAACTATATATATCCATGGAGATTAAATTGTGCCCATTAGCATCTGAGGTTACAGCTATAACCCTCTTGTCAAAATATAAATTAAGTGGCGTATCACGGAAATTGGTAGACTCTGTGAGACCCTGATACTCCGCTCAGAGGCCACGTACCTAAGTCTGTAGATACCTTACTATATAGTTATGTGGGGGTGTCAAACCGTTAACCTCTTAGCAGCAGCAAGTAACCTAACATAACAGTCAGTAGACTCTACACATGGGCAATAATAGTAAGCATCTTATTTTCTACCGTGAGGTAGACATTAGAAAAAGTGTCCATACCTTTACATCAGAACATAACCCATTCAAACACGAGAAATCAATAGCATATGTTATAAACATTTTGTCACCAAACCCCCTGAAAATATGTAAGACTTGAAAATAGCAAACCTCCATTAAAAATGTGCGGCCACTCCTGGGCCACAGGTGGGTGAGAAAGAAAAATGTGAGGTAAATGTAGGGGTGAAAGATGCGAGCCCCTCTAAGACCCAGCATATTAGTAAAGCTCCAGCAAGATGTATAGGTCCCATCAAGGCCACTGAAATAAACTAGAGTTATTTTACATAGTGTCGTAAGGGCTAGCACTACTATGGACTTCTAAAACCTTGAACTCCTGATCTGGGGGGGGGGGGTGCAGGCCTCTATCGGACCTGCAGTATCATTGTCGCTTGGACCTCAAGTTTTTAAAGTAACATAATATAGTATAAATACATAAACTATCAGTAGCTCTCTCTTTATCCTTGACTGCTTAGCATGTTCAAATATCAGCCTATGAATCCCATCCCAGCCAAAACTGACTAGATTAGCTAACTAGTTATACTCCCTCAATTGCACCCACATTACATATGTACTCTGCCGTCCCGGCCGCGGTCACCAGAAACATCTCCAAATAAGAAAACAATAGGGAATAGAATAGAGGTCAGATAGGTGGGAACCTTAAATCTTGTGGAACCATTCTCAGTCTAGGATAGCTACATGTAGACAAACTAGTGGACAAGTAAAATAAATAAAGGTAGCAATCCTATATATGTATCAGTGCCCTCACATTGCAATCACTTTCCGCGTTGTCATATATTGAGGCAACAGATAGAAATCAAAATAGATAACAATGAGAGCTAGACATAGGCAGAACTAACAGTGATACCAATACATGAATATTCCCTATATTAATAGGCATGCAAATCTAGAAGCTAAGCATTGATGGGTTATGACCCTGAAAGTACCCCTGCATGCCAAACAAATATCTCATTTTATGTGGTAGCTAACAATGGTTACTACAAAATATGGGTTGCGTGCATCATAAACAAGTACTTCAGGCTATAAGGCCGTCATAAAATTACAACTTTAAAGGGCTCAAAAGCATGACAACCATAAAAGCAGATCTGTCTTGCTCCAGTTCTATGGGAACGATTCTGCTGTATGACGGATACATATCTGTTTAGCCGATACCGGCTCTGAAGCAGCTGCAAAGTACCAACTTGGTCTGAAGAAGCGTCACGGCAGAATCAGTCTTTCCTCTCAGAGCCCCCTGCTGCTCCGAATCACAGCTTCTGAAAAAACTCAAGGTAATAGGGAAGCAGCGGGCCATCAGCACTCGGTACTCAACTGCATCGCTGTACACTGAGGGGCCAGCCTCTCTCCCCCAGACAGCCAAGTAAGTTGCAGTGTTCTGAATATCCCCCGCAGGACCATCCCCACGAGCCTTCTCTGTGTCTTGCTTGCCGGGATGAGACCCTCCGGTCTCAGTCATATTCCTCTCAGGCATTTTGAAGTCCTGTTGAGCCTTCGGTTCACATGCGCCTCTCAAACATGCCTCTATAGTGTTAACCTCCTGCTGCATCCTCTCAAATGGAAAAATACCAACAGGAGCGCCTTTACAGCGCAACTCCTGAGCGCCATGCTGCGTCCCTGGTCTCTATAGGCCCTAAATTCTTCTCTGTAGGGGCGCCTGCTAGGACCGTAAGGCGATCAAATCGGCAGTGCATCTGTTGCTCGAATTCAATAAACAGAGCATGAAACTTCTTGTACAGGTCATCCTCCATGCTATAGAACATTTATGCAGAGTTTTTCCAGTGCACTCTGCTTACCCGGTTTCCCGGGGGGGGGGGGGGAGCTGAAATCTCTCTCCTAGGGAGCCGCCAGAAAATCTCAGCAGTTCGGTCTGGGAAGTCTCTTTATTGCAAAAGAAGTAAATAATTCCATTCAGCTAAGAGTCCACTGTGTCCTGAAGTATAAATTTTTGCTGATTGGAACTTCAATCGTTAGCTTACAGGCGGGTTGTAAGTCCAATTCACAGAGTTCTCAGTTTAGCAGCAATCTTGGGCTATAGCCCGGACACGCCCCCCATAACGCAGTGTTTTTACCATCCTGTCAGTAATACATAGAGCATGCACAATGTCACTTCTTTCAGGGTCATATTTGTAATGCATAGAGGAACAGGAGCCTTTTACATTTAACTGACACACAGTGGACAATTAAAGGGACATTAAACTAATTTTTTTCTTTCGTAATTCAGATAGAGCATGCAATTTTAAACATCGTTCCAATGTATTTCTATTAACCTAATAAACATAACACAGTAAATGCTCTACCAGTTTTTAGAACAACCACTACACGAAAATGCCTCGGTTTTCATTGTCATATTTACTGAAAGTCTGCCACATTCAGCTATCTTGTTGACTAAAAGGTAAAATTTAAAATTTGTAGTAGATCTTTTGAAAATTATTTTGGTCCACATAATGTTTGATACAGCAAAATGAATACTGAAAGTCTGCCCCTTGTTTAAAAGGGATATGAAACCCAAAGTTTTTCTTTTTCTTTTTTTACTCAGAGAGAGCATGCGATTTTCTTCTTAAACAGGAAGAGTCCACAGCTGCATTCATTACTTTTGGGAATTCAGAAACTGGCCACCAGGAGCAGTCAAAGACACCCCAGCTAAAGGCTTCAAATACCTCCCCCACTTCCCTCATCCCCCAGTCATTCTTTGCCTTTTGTCGCAGGAGGTTGGCAGAGAAGTGTCAGAAGTTCGAGTTAAGTCTCTTATGGAGGGCTCATTTGTATCTCCCAAGTGAAATATTTTTAAGATACTTTCCATGTTCTGTCAACCAGGGCCCGCTGGGCGGGGTATTGCCCAATTCAGTTCAGCCTCCTGGGGAAGCAGGAGCCTCTGAGGCTTTAGGGGCCCCAACCATGGGGCCGGAGTCGTTTGTCGATCCGGCAAGGGATAATTTTGCCTTCCGTTATAGGTTGGTACTTCTCCGTGTCCTACTAAGACATGTTTTGGCATTGCTAGAGGATTCCAGTCCTAGTGGGCCGAGGGATTCGAGGCCTTAGATGCTGGATGGCAACCTGGATAGACTTTTGGGGATGAAGCTAATCTCCTTATCGTCTCAGTTTTTCTTTATTTTATGTATCGGTTCCAGTTCTGAGCTTGGGTGAAGGGGGCCGTCTGATTGGCTGGTCCTTTCGAGCGTACCCTTTTTTTCCCTTGGGCGTTCACCCGTGGGTGTTACCTTACTTTTATTTTAGATCCGGATAGGATGTATTTGATTTTTTTGTATAAAGCTCATGGCTGATATAACTTTTGTTTTGAGAGGTTAAGGCCGAGGTTATGTTTTATAGTTCAAATTATCGATTTTTCTTAGGCCGATTTGGAGTGCTCTTATACCAGGCAGGTACTGGTCGGTGCTATCTACTGTTTCTTGGGTTCATGTCACCCTCGTGGTGCTGATTAGCCTATCGGCTTTAAAATAAAATAATAATAAGGCCTAATGATATGGACTCCGGACTCGGATCTTACAACGAAGTTTGGAGCCTTGGGAGTAGATCCAACGCTTCTGGTAGGAGGGTTGTGTAATCCGACATAGGTTGTTTTTTGTGGGCAATATTGCTTGAGATGCGTGACCGACTCAGATGTCATTGTGGTTTCTAGGTTCCTTGAGGACTCGGAACCGCGGCTTTCCATCCGTTTGGAAGTATGCAAATGTGATTGATCCAGAGGTTTAGTATTTAATTAGTGGACGTTTGCATCTTCACTTGCGGTATCTCTGGATAACGACTCCTGTAGCCTATTCGCATTCTTTTTGCGGTGGCGAGGTTTCCTTCCCTCCCATCTTGGGTTGGGTCATTTGTTATGGAAGAGTGGACATATCCTTCTTTTTATCAGTGTTTCATTTGCTCTAGTGCGTGGAGTGTAGGGGTCTCCCTGCCATTCTACCAGGAGCTGCGAGGCTCCCATTGTTATTCCATTTAAGGATGTCGGGAGATAGATCCTGCAGAGATCTCTGAGAGTAGGAGGTCTGGGGTCAGTTACAGTCTTTTTACCTGTCTGATTATTTAGCCTTCCAGCGTGGGGTCAGGTCGTTAGGCCTGTCTACATGGATTACCTTGTGGTCCAAGGGTACTAGTGGTCCTTTCCTAAACCGGTCAGGAGTTCTTTTCAGACTCTTGGGTTTGTGGATATTGCTCGGTATTTTGCATCTAAGGACTTTAGACGGCTCTGTATGGGTGCGCTCCTAACCATAGGAGGCAGCTTATGGGTTCCTCAGGGGCTTCAGATCTTCGGACCGGTTCCATTTTTCGAGGACCCCGGTTAAGGACCATGTCTCTTGCCTGGAAAGGGTATGAACGGTTTTGCTTAACCATAGGGTTTGGTCTCCCGCGTGTCCCTTTGGAGGGGGCAGGGGTTTCTGACTCTTATGAGAGATAATATCAACCTGAGGCTTCAGTTTGAGGTTTTCAGACAGGTCCCTTCTTGTCTCCTGGGACATCTGATGCTTCCTGGCTGGCTCCAGTTGCTATTCACCTGGGCTGACAATATTGGCCGAGGGTTGGCCTCTAGTAGGTTGTTTTCCATTGATTAATCTTCTCACCTAGGGTGGGGAAGGGATTTTTACACGTCCTTCTTGGGTTGGAGGTACCTCAGTATCTGTTGAGGGCCTGTGGGTTCTTGTTTTTCTTGCCTCGTAGGGTTTTTTCCCTCTCTTGCTTTCTCAGTATCACGGAATTGATTACTGGTATCTGAATGCTGTGGGTCAGAGTACTTTCTTCTCTGGATGAGTGTTCCTTCTTATGGAAGGCTGCAGTGTAGGGTTCCTTGGACCCAAGCATGAGATTCCTGTCATGGTTCAGGGTAGCAGGAGTATGCACATTTTTTAGTAGTGGTCAGAGTTCTACTCTGGGGCTTTGATGCCTCGTATATCCATCCTTTTTTTCCCGAGGGTCTGAGACTCTTGTCTGCAAAAGGTCTTTCACTCGTCTTGGGAAGGAAGGTTGGGGATCTGTCTGCTTTTGCAGCATGGACCATTTACTTTTTAAATCTGTCCTCCCCTTTGTTGGAGGGACTCTGAGTGCCCATCTCTTTTCCGGCGGCGGCTGTTACCGGGATGGATCACTCCTTGGATTCAGGAATTTTCTGGTTGGGAGCTGTTGTCGAGATTTTTCAGCACTTTTCAGTGGGATGAGTCCCATGATGGCTTAAGATGGCTTTGTTGCCTGTGGATGGGTCATCATGAGTTTTGCTCACAGGTGACTCTGTGCCCTCTTGAAGAGCTCATTTTTAAGCTGCTGGGTCGGTTTTCCTGTCTCTGCTTGTTTATGCTTAACCTGATGGGTCTTGTCTTGTCTAGGTTACAAGGGGGAACTCGCAGGGTTCTGGAACACCATAGTTGGTATGGTGCTGTGTCAGGGATTTGAGGGTGGCCTTCCTGTCATCTTAGTGATGTTTTTTCCTGACTATGGACTTATCTTCTGGTCCTTGTCCTCCTAGGGAGTTTGTTTCCCTGGACAGTGGTCCTGCAGCAACCTCGGGTTGCTCTAAGTTGATTTGGTCTTTTAGATGTCTCATGGGGCCTTTATTCTCCCTCTCTGGGTAGATAGAGATTTTGACCAGTTTTTGATTTAAGTCCGTTTTGGATAGTCCTTCGGATCTCCTGGGTTCCTCTACTCTCCCTCTCGGGGGTTGATAGAGGTTTTTCGGTTTTGGAATGTGGGAGTTGAGTGCCGCAGGACTGACTCTTTGGAGGCTTTAAGCTCAGCAGACTCTGGGTCTGAGTGGTCTCTACCACGGCTTTGCAGGTTCTGTAACTGATTAGTGGTTACCTGGGCTCTGGTTTTTCCCTTGTCGTTATAGTTTTTGTAGGGTATTGAGTAATTTCAGGCTGTGGTGCCTTTTGAGGGAGCCGCATTTTTTGTACCCTCCCTTAGTTTGCATTCAGTGCCCTCTAGCTTGGGTATTGTTTTCCCAAAAGTATTGAATGCAGCTGTTGACTCTTCCTGTTTTAGAAGAAAAACATAAATTATGCTTACCTGATAATTTTATTTTCTTCTGACAGTAAGAGTCCACAGCTCCTGCCCGAGCTTTATTATGGGACGGCAGTATATTTTTGTTCTTCTGGCACATTTTTTAAAATCACCCTGATATTTTTTCTACTGTTCCTTGTTCCCTTGGCAGAATAACTGGGGGATGAGGGAAGTGGGAGAGGTATTTGAAGCCTATGCCTGGGGTGTCTTTGCCTCCCCCTGGTGGCCAGGTTCTGAATTCCCAAAAGTAATGAATGCAGCTGTGGACTCTTCCTGTCAGAAGAAAAGAAAATTATCAGGTAAGCATCATTTGTTTTTAATCAACTTTCAAGTTTACTTCATTCTCATGGTATCTTTTGTTGAAAAGCAGGAACATAAGCTCAGGAGTCGGCCCATTTCTGGAGCACTCTATATGTCAGTAGTTTTACAAGAATGTTATCCATTTGCTAGAGCACTAGATGACAGCACAATTCCCTGCCATTTAATACTGCAGATGCCTACCTAGGTATCTCTTCAACACAGAATATGATGGGAACTAAGCAAATTAGATAATAGAAGAAAATTGGAAACTTTTTAAAAAATGGTTCTGTCTGAATCATAAAATACATTTTTTTTTTGTTTCATATCCCTTTAAACAGATGTACATCTATGGACTCTACTGCCCTCTCCAATAATAAAATACATTTTTTTGGTTTCATATCCCTTTAAACAGATGTACATCTATGGACTCTACTGCCCTCTCCAATAATAAAATACAGTTTACTTCATAACTCAAGCTTGTCCATGCTTCACTGCTTTTTTCACTTAATAACTTTATACAACATATGCCGTATTACGCCAGTAATGTATCATAAACCCAATATGCTAGGTAACAAATGATAATGGTTGTGTAAATTTTAACTCGCATGCGAAACCTAGTAATTATTACAGTTGGTACTCTGAACTGGCACATTGTTACATTACAAGGGGAACCACAATTTAAAGGGACACTAAACCCAACATTTTTCTTTAATGATTCAGATAGAACATGTAGTTTTAAGCAACTTTCTAATTTACTCCTATTATCAACTTTTCTTTGTTCTCTTGCTCTCTTTATTTAAAAGGCAGGAATGTAAAGCTTAAGAACCAGCCCATTTTTGTTTGAGAACCTGGGTTATGCTTGCTTATTGGTTTGCTAAATGTAGCCACCAATAAGCATACGATATCCAGGATGCTGAACCTAAAATGGGCTGGCTTCTAAGCTTTAAATTCCTGCTTTTTAAATAAGATAGTATGAGAACAAAGAAAAATTGATAGTAGGAGTAAACTAGAAAGTTGCAGTTTTAGGTTCAGCAACCTGGAAAGCTTATGCATATTGGTGGCTATAGGTTCTCAACCAAAAATGTGCCGGCTCTTAAGCTTTACATTCCTGCTTTTTAAATAACGATAGCAAGAAAACAAAGAAAATATTATAAAAATAATAATTTCAGGAGGTTTTGTGGCATATTTGAAGTATAAGAAAATAAAAATTCCCATACTGCTCTTAAAGGGACACTAAACCCAATCTTTTTTTTAATGATTCAGATAGAACATGCAATTTTAAGCAACTTTCTAATTTACTCATTTTTTCTTAGTTTACTAACATTGCACAATATACAAGTGCATTCAAATTCAGAGGCTTTAAAAAATAAAATAAAATAAAATAAATGAAACGTCATTAAATGAAAAAAATGAAAAAATGCATGCAGTAAAAAATGTAGTGGACTCATTTTTGAAGTATAAACTGTTGGTTTTCAAGTGAGAGAGGCTTAAAATTGACCCTTCAATAATAATGCAGCAGTGCCCTTGTCAGTTGGCTGATTCCTTTGTTTCCATTGAGGTGGTAAAGCTTGGAAACTGGTGATAAAAACCTTTATATCCATTAACCCCTTAGAGACCACAGCACTTTTCAATTTTCTTACCGTTAAGGACCAGGGCTATTTTTACATTTCTACTGTGTTTGTGTTTAGCTGTAATTTTCCTCTTACTCATTTACTGTACTCACACATATTATATACAGTTTTTCTTTTTCTAAAGATACCATTATTTTCATCATATCATATAATTTACTATAAAAAAATATAAAATATGATGAAAAAATGGAAAAAAACACACTTTCATTCCTATGGCATGGAGAGTCCACAACGTCATTCCAATTACTAGCGGGATATTCAACTCCTGGCCAGCAGGAGGAGGCAAAAGAGCACCCCAGCAAAGCTGTTAAGTGTCTCTTCCCATATCCATAATCCCCAGTCATTCTCTTTGCCTTTGTCAATGGAGGATGTGTGAAGTCGGTGTCTGAAGAATTTAATCCTTTCAATGGGTACTTTTTCCTGCAAGCAAGTATTGGGGCTATGCTGTGTCCACATCTATCTCTTTAGTAAGAGTTGTGGTGGCTTTTAGCAGTTAGAAGGCGGTGAGGTAGTCTTTGCTTTACTGCTAACATTTATGCTACCCCTATATAGAAAACCAGGGTTGATTACTCTGTTTTTTCTTTTCTCTCCATGTCCCTGCCAGCGGTCGATTGAGACTGACAGACTAGGAAGTGCTGTGTCTACTTCACAGCAGACGATCCTGGAGGGTAAGTCCATTTATATCCTTATTTAAACCCTTCCCTTGGCAGGTATAACTGTTACTCTCATCCGGGAAAGAGAGGACTTTGAAGGGTGACCAACTGGCACCTCCATTGCCCTCTTAGATAGGTCTGGAAACCTTCGGTTTGGGGATATCAGTTATTTGAGCAGCTTGGATCTACCGGCATCTCCTTAAACAGGCTCTGGTTCACTCATTATTGGGTGTTTCCCTCTGACATAACTCAACTACCCTCATAGTTTTGTTTACAGTTTAAAATGACACAGGGGGTTGAGGCTTTTATTTATTTGTGTGGACCTTTATAATGGAGCATCTACACTCTAGCTCCTTTAGCTGGTATGTTCATTATGTACAGCAGTGGCACCTCCGGCGTCAGTAGAGGAGGCTACCGCTGACTGTGTTATGCTTATATTTTTATAACATTGATGCATGCCATTAACTGATGCTGCAGCGTCTTCTCCAGCTAGATGAGAGGAGACTACCGCCGGCCTTTTTAAGAAAATATTCACTAGCAGTGCTATTTTAGACAATCACAATAAGTGCCAATACGCTGACTGAAAGGTTTTCCTTTGAACCTGCAAGTCCCATATTACGCTCCTGAAGCAGCACTCAGTTATGGCACTTGCATAACACGGCGCTGGCTAATACATGCTTCTTTATTAGTAAGATGCTAGATAGCAATGACCACATTTGAAGGATTTCTCCCCTCATCTGTTAACGAGCGAGGGGTTTCGCTGGTGCACTAAGCTTCAGGTGTTTAGCTTTTGTGTCAGCTCTATTTTATTATATGCGGCTATGTACCTTTATCCTCAAATTAGAAAACCGCCATTTTGGGCAGATACTATGGCGCAGCTAGTCAGCTATGCGGTGGAGATGCCGTGAGCTTTTGCTCTGCTGGATAGGAGACATATGGTCTGTTTTTGTTCTCAGAGCCGTGAGCGTTGGGCTCTATACAGAATAATTCTGTTTCTTTTGTTCCAACCTCATCTACATAGTAAGTGAGATCCGCTTCGGCTGACATACATTTCTGTTGGCGCAATTTTGGAAAAAGCTTTCTATTTCCAAGTATGGGCAGTGAGGTTTGCGGTTTGAGCACATTTTAGATGTCTTCATCATGTAATGTTAAGTACGATCTCTATGTGAACCTCATTTAAACCTATTCAGCCTAGACCTTCATAGAGGTTTATTCCGCTCCCAAGGTGTTTTACATCAGTTTTTTATGTGTACTGATAATACTGCCTCTAGGATATGAGAGATTATGGGAGTGTTTATTATAATAAATCATATATCCTACAATTTTATTTTTCATGATTTATTTTCTCATACTAAATACTGTGGTTTTATTAGTATTTGTCACCATCTGGTGGCAATTTATTGCTAATGCATGCTCCTTTATTATATTGTCATGTATTAAGGTACATTACATTTCCCTCTCATTCTGTAAATAAATCTCGAGGGTCTCTCATATGATTAATCTCTTTATCTGTTCTATTTAGCAGGGATTCATATATTATTTACAATTTACAAATTTCTACAGTTTGTGCATTGTAACTGTATGTTTGTTTAAGATTGTCACCATGTTCATTGTTTATCCCTTTCCTTTTTAAGTATAGGTATATACTGGGCATTGTTATCAATATGATGCCCAATTATCCTGTCTCACATTCCTGTATGTTTTAGGGATTATTTCCATCTTCATGGTTTATCCCTATCTTTCTACAGTACGGTTTAATTAGACTATGTCTACTTATATTATTATTCTTTTCTACAGTAGAATATATTATTACTATGATATAAGCACTAGAAATGCTTATCTTATCTTGTGTCTGCTGTGCATATTTAAGACATACAGTAAGTAGAGTAAGTAGAGGAATATTAATATTTACATGATTTTTTTTTCCTCCTACCATGGAAATATCTTCTGGATATTGTTATAAGTCTTTTGTCGGCTTATCTTTCCTCTTGAACATATTATATATATATCTTAGGGATGTTTTATTTATTTTTATTGTTTTCTGCGGTAGAAAAATATATATGGGACAGGAGATTGTTATTAATCTGACCACTTGTGATTCAGTGGGTAAATCTCCAATCTACCATCGGCATTTCTGTTTTAACCCTAGCTATCCTTACAGCTGTGTATTCAGCAATGCTATAGCATTTAGGGGAAGTCTGCATAAAGTAGGCTATAGTATATAAGTGAGTCATTATGACTATCTCATTTATAGTATGGGTTTAGGGATTATCAACATTTATTTGATTTATCTCTATCCTGATTCATTATGATTCAGTATAGGTATATACTGTTATTGTTATAAGCAACATAATTGCTTAATTTGCTCAATACATTTTAAATATATACTCTAGGGATTAACCTCTTTTTGTCCCTTTCCTACCATAGATGATTACTAAATTTTGGACTCTACTTCTCGAATCTTACAGGGGTTTGATAGGGCTCTTCTTTTCTTTTTGTAAGATGTTATTGTATATTCTATGTTCCTACGGGTGGAAAGTGAATCTGGAGAAGATTTCCCTGGTGCCAGACACTTGGCTTGGGTATTGGTTCCCACTAGTAATTGGAATGACGTAGTGGACTCTCCATGTCATAGGAAAGAAAACAAAATGTATGCTTACCTGATACATTTCTTTCTTTCCGGGCATGGAGTGTCCACAACCCACCCTCTTTTTTAAATATAATTTGTCAGTTTTTTTGAGTAAACCTCAGGCACTTCTATACCCTTGTGTTTCTTCTTTTTCCATTTTCCTTTGGCTGAATGACTGGTGATTATGGGTAAGGTAAGTTACACTTAACAGCTTTGTTTGGGTGCTCTTTGCCTCCTCACACTGGCCAGGAGTTTAATATCCCACTAGTAATTGGAATGACGTTGTGGACACTCCATGCCCGGAAAGAAAGAAATTTATAAGGTAAGCATAAATTTATTTTTTTCTAACTTTGACCCCCAAAATCTGTTACACATCTACATCCACCAAAAAACACCCATGCTAAATAGTTTCTAAATTTTGTCCTGAGTTACCAAATGTTTACATGTTCCTTGCTTTTTTTGCAAGTTATAGGGCCAAATTCGATCAAATAAAAATAAAATCGTTCACTTTTTCACAAACTTTAGGTTTCTCACTGAAATTATTTACCAACAACTTGTGCAATTATGGCACAAATGGTTGTAAATACTTCTCTGGGATACCCTTTGTTCAGAAATAGCAGACATATATGGCTTTGGCATTGCTTTTTGGTAATTAGAAGGCCGCTAAATGCTGATGTGCATAACACTTGTATTATGCCCATCCGTGAAGGGGTTAATTAGGTAGCTTGTTGGGTTAATTTTAGCTTTAGTGTAGAGATCAGCCTCCCACCTGACACATCCCACTCCCTGATCCTTCCCTGACCCCTCTCAAACAGCTCCCTTCCCTCCCCCACCCCACAATTGTCACCGCCATCTTAAGTACTGGCAGAAAGTCTGCCAGTATTAAAATAAAATGCTTTATATATATATATATATATATATTATTTTTTTTCTGCAGTGTAGGATCCCTCCCTGAACCGCCAACCTCCCTGAGCCCCCCCCCCCCCCCTCAAACAGCTCTGTAACTCTCGCCCCTCTACCTATTTGCTGCCATCTTTGGTACTGGCAGCTGTCTGCCAGTACCCAGTTTGCTACAAAATGTTTTTTTTTAAATAAAAATAATAAACCCCCCATTTTTCTGTAGTATAGCTGCCCCCCTTAATACCCCCTCCCAGATCCCTTTCCCCAACACTTATTCCCCCCTCCCTCGTTCCCTCTCCCTCCATCAACATACACTTAATGTGAAGCGGGAGCACGCGCGCACCCTCTGCCATGCAATCCCGGATCCGGAACTCCTCTCCAGCGATGGGCCACCCACCCGCCTCCTTGGTGTGCCTCCCACGCCACCAACAATTGCCACCATCACTGGCCGATGCATAGAGTGGCCCTCTCTGCATCGGTTTGCTTAAAAAGGGTATTGCACAATGCCTTAATACTGAAAGCTGCTGGAAGCGCTGACGATCGCTTCCAAAACTTGAAACACCAGAAGACATGCCAGACACGTTCTTGGTCGTTAACAACCGCTTTTTGTAGGACGTGCCTGGCACGTCCTTGGTCATTAAAGGGCTAAAGTCTATGGAGAATTTTTCTGTTACCACCAGTTTCCAAACTTTACCACCTCAATGGAAACTAGGCCTAAGTTTGTAAGCTTCATTTTTGTACTAGACAATCCTGACACTGTTAAAAAAAATTAAAAAAATAGCACTAGCTACTACTTTTCAAGGGACATTGTAGTCCAAAAATTACATCCTGTTTATTTGTAAGGACATCTAATTTTAGCACTTCTCACCCTGCAAGTCCAACTCTACAAAAGGTTAAAGTACTGTTTGGGAGCTGTAGAGAACAGCTAGTCCTAAGCAGACACAACCACTTAGCCAATTAGCAGCAGTACCACCCAGCTGTTCCACTACCTCTTGATTGTCTCTCTGGCTGAGCCTGCAGCTCCTGAGTGGTAATTAAACCATTTGTGTTTAACCCCTTTGATAATGCTAAAATGCTATCTAGCTATCCCTCTGCTGCCTTCTAGACAGGAGCCATAGGAAATAGCGGATGAAGGGATCATTGTTAACAAATTATTTCTAATCAACGTTATGAGCGAATATCAGACAAAATAAAAATTTGTTTAAAACTGATTTTTCTTCTTTAAAAAAAGAAGGGTTCAGTAGTCTGAACTAAGCAACAAAGACCCCACAACACTGTCTAAGGGTGACCACTGTCTGTTTTGATTAATTATACACATCATACAATCATAAAAAGGACACTTGTGCAATATCAAATATGCTAATTACGTGGCCACCTAATAAAATTTGTCTTGCAATTATTTCGCCATTAATTTCATTTGGGAAGAATACTTGCCCACTAAATGATTATATCTTTGATATGTCATAAAAATCTTCTTCAAAATCCTTGTAAATACACATTTTGGAAAATGAGTATAAATAAAATTGCATTTTAGCATAATGTGATTGCTGAAAATTTTAAACTTTGGATTAATTCATTGTAACACTGCTGTTTTTATTTTCTTCATCTGCGAAAATACTTGTACTATTATTCCTGTATAGGAGAGAGCTTTACTTATTTGTTCATAAACTGATCTTTTTCTGTTTCTAATGTTTATTGAAATTTTCAATAAAGATAAAATTAAATAAAAATAATATTATTTGTCTTGTTAATCATATTGAGCAAGTAATAAAATATAATGGTTTTAGCTATATAAGTCATATATATGCTTTACATTTGTAGATGGTAATGAAACTATTAACATTTGTTTAACTGGTTAAGGGTCATCTGGATGTATATACTGTACATATTGAAGGTCATGGATTGTATGTTATCCCCACAGGTTCTGAATTAATCAGTGATTCTGTAACATGTTAAAGCACATCACTTATGAACAAACAATTACTTTGGTCTTTTACATACAAATTATCTTAAAGGTTTAAAAATCTGTGTCATGCTTGATTGCTGCAGCCCATTTATAGGAATAATAAATAGAACTATGTAATATATATATTTGAGATCTTAGAATTTAAAAGTTTATCTCCATATTTTACCACATGCAGATAAAATAGATTTTTCTGTACATAGTGTATTTGAACATGTCAGTGTTTGTCAATTATTCTAAAATATGGCACCATTATTCTGAATGAGCTAGCATGTCATGGTCAGAATGCCTTCTGAAGGTTAACAGTCTATATTATTAGCGCTATGAATACACCTCAACTGCCAGATTCTTTTTTTATAGAACATAGATCTATACACACATGCAAAGCCTGCAATAAGTATTGTTGATCTCTGTGGCCTCTGTATATACTTGTGTATATTCTTTAAAAGCCACAAAAAAAGCCACCCGTACAGAGATGTCACCACATCACTGATGTAATGGGGTAGTCTTATTTACTTAGTTATATTTTGTTTAAATAGAGGAAGATGGATGGAGGTTGGCTGCATATATAGCGATATGCACCATTTAGGTGGTTGGCAGTTTTACACAGGGTTTATTTACTTTGAAATTGTTAGACTTTTCTCCCTGCAGTTGTTTAATGTATCTTCAAAAGATCCACTCGGGTTAAAGGGACATTGTAGTCCTACGAGAAGAAGAAATAATGTACACTATGTAAATAAATATAATTGATTTAAAAAGATCATTTCATCACCTTCCCCTGCATTCTTACTGCTAGTATCAATATGAAGGTTATACCACAGATACATAGCTCTAGAGTATCTCAATCTGTATGACATCATGCCTATAGCTCTAGAGTATCTGTATGACATCATGCCTATAGCTCTAGAGTATCTCAATCTGTATGACATGCCTATAGCTCTAGAGTATCTCAATCTGTATGACATCATGCCTATAGCTCTACAGTATCTAAATCTGTATGACATCATGCCTATAGCTCTAGAGTATCTCAATCTGTATGACATCATGCCTATAGCTCTAGAGTATCTCAATCTGTATGACATGATTATAGCTCTAGAGTATCTCAATCTGTATGACATGACTATAGCTCTAGACTATCTAAATCTGTATGATGTCATGCCTATAGCTCTAGTGTATCTCAATCTGTATGACATCATGCCTATAGCTCTAGAGTATCTGTATGACATCATGCCTATAGCTCTAGAGTATCTGAATCTGTATGACATGCCTATAGCTCTAGAGTATCTCAATCTGTATGACATCATGCCTATAGCTCTAGAGTATCTCAATCTGTATGACATGATTATAGCTCTAGAGTATCTCAATCTGTATGACATGACTATAGCTCTAGAGTATCTAAATCTGTATGATGTCATGCCTATAGCTCTAGTGTATCTCAATCTGTATGACTTCATGCCTATAGCTCTAGAGTATCTCAATCTGTTTGACGTCATGCCTATGGGGCCTATTTATCAAAGGTCTTGCGGACCTGATCCGACAGTGTGGATCAGGTCCGCAAGACCTCGCTAAATGCGGAGAGCAATACGCTCTCTGCATTTAACATTGCACCAGCAGCTCACAAGAGCTGCTGGTGCAACGCCGCCCCCTGCTGACTCGCGGCCGTTAGGAGGGAGGTGTCAATCAACCCGATCGTACTCGATCGGGTTGATTTCCGGCGATTCCTGTCCGCCTCATCAGAGCAGGCGGACAGGGTTATGGAGCAGCTGTCTTTAGACCGCTGCCTCATTACTGGTGTTTCTGGCGAGTCTGAAGACTCGCCAGAAACACGGGCCCACAAGCTCTGTTCGGAGCTTGATAAGTGGGCCCCTATAGCTCTACAGTATCTCAATCTGTATGACGTCATGCCTATAGGTCTAGAGTATCTCAATCTGTATGACGTCATACCCTTTAGCTCTAGAGTATCTCAATCTGTATGACGTCATGCCTATAGCTCTAGAGTATCTCAATCTGTATGACGTCATGCTCTTTAGCTCTAGAGTATCTCAATCTGTATGACATTATGCCTATAGCTCTAGAGTATCTCAATCTGTATGACATCATGCCAATAGCTCTAGAGTATCTCAATCTGTATGACATCATGCCTATAGCTCTGTGATGGCACCTCTAAGCACAGGCTGAACAGACACAAGGGGGCAAATTTCATCTATAGTTTATTAACTTGGGATTTTATAGTTTCATTAATTTGTTTTTTTATTATAAATTCATATCATGGATTGTATAAACACATGTGCTCCAATCTCTTATTTACTCACAGTGATTGGTTTGTAGATAGACAGACAGACAGACAGATAGATAGATAGATAGATAGATAGATAGATAGATAGATTGACAGATAGATGATAGATAGATATGCAGATAGATAGATATGCAGATAGATAGATACGCAAATAGATAGCTACGCAAATAGAAAGTTACACAGACAGACAGACATATAGATGATTGATAGATAGATAGATAGATAGATAGATGATAGATAGATAGACATATAGATGATAGGTAGAATCAGAGATAGATACCTACACAGATAGAAAGATACACAGATAGAGAGAGAGAGAGAGAGAGACATATAGATGATAGATAGATACAACGATAGATACGCATATAGATACCTACGCAGATAGAAAGATACACAGATAGAAAGATACACAGATAGACAGAGAGAGACATATAGATAGATAGATAGATAGACATATAGATGATAGATGGATACCCAGATAGATATGCAGATAGATAGCTACACAGATAGATAGAAAGATCTGTGTGTGTTTGTATTGCAATAAAGCCACTTACAAGCTATGAATTGACAATGACTGTCTTGCTGCTGTGATTCATCCTGCCTACAGAATCCTGCCTATACCACTCAATCCTCACTCCTGCTATCCCAAACGCTGCTTAATCTTCCTTAAAGGGACATGAAAGACCACTGCACTGTTTTTGAGATTTATAGCAAACTAAAAAGTTTGCAGTTTATTTCAGTTATCAAATGTACTTCTCATTTGTTTAAGACTATACACAAGTATGTAGCAGGCATGTGTCTCTGGATCATTATATGGCAGCAGCTTTGCAAGAATACCTTTGCACACTAGGTGGCAGTAGTGTGTTTCATTTTTTAAATCATTCTTGCAAAGCTTTTTTTTTTTTTTTTTTTTTTTTTTTTGATTTTCAAAGCTTTATTGAAGAATAAGCAGAAAACAAACAAAATGCGTACATCTAAAGACATGAGGTACAAAAAAGGTACATATACAAGTGACTCTGTGGATTCCAATAGGGTGCAAAAAAAATAAAAGTAGTATCCATAAATTTGTGACCTTAAACAGAGATTAGTTAAATCTGATAGCTCATTCATGCTCGTCTCGATGTACCATAACAGCATAATATTTATAAGACAAATTTAGAAAAGATAATAGAGCTTAGGGCCTAGGGGAACTTTCAGGCCCATACCCAAGGAAAGAAGAAGAGGGAAAGATAAGTGTAGAGGAGAGGGGGAAGGGAGGGGGAGAAAGTAGAGGGGGAGAAAAAAAAGGGGGGGGGAGGAGGGGGGGGGGAACCAGAATCGTCTCCCAGAGGGAGAAGGGGGTGTGAAACCACACCACAGGTAACAGAGTTATTAAACCACTTCAGTCTGTAAGGGCTTAGGCCTCGGGGCTATCCCCAGGCCCTCTCCGTTTCCACATCTCCAACATGTATTCGTGGATTTCTATCCTTTCATCTCTCATATATCTAAATCTTTCTAGTTTAAGGTATCTATTTACTTGGTCGGCCCACTCTCTAAGGGTAGGCACACTCACACTTTTCCAATTTTTGGGGACAAGGGATTTTGCACTGTTGAGCATTAAATAAAAAAGGTATTTTGTTGCCTTATCTTTAAATTTGGGAAGGTTGTGGAACAAAAGGAGACCAGGTGATCTGGGAAGGGGGGTCTCAACGACCCCTTCCATGGCAGACAGCGCCGAATGCCAGTATGTTTTAATGGAATCACATCTCCACCAGATGTGTAAAAGGGTACCTGATTCACCGCAGCCTCTCCTCTCCAGCATTTCCCGTCTGTTTGCTTATATATTTTCTGTAATCTGGCGGGGGTTAGATACCATCCAGATAAGTATTTGAAGTTAGACTCCAATACTTTTGCTGAGACCGATGATTTTGCATGCGCTCTGAATATCTTCCCCCAGTCTTTGTCTGTCAGGGGTTTGTTAAGTTCCCTATTCCATTGTCGTGTGTAGGTAGGCAGGGGGGTGTCAGCGTGGGAGGAGAGCAATCGGTAGGCGATGGAGATCATATGTTTTGGAGTATGCGGTAGCAGGCACAAGGATTCAAAAGTAGTAGGTTTCCTAGTGATATTATGTGGTTTTTTATGTGTCGTCAAGTAATGCTGGATTTGGGTATAGAAGTACCAAGAAAGAGCAAGTCCAGAACCCTCCAATTCAGTCCTATTTCTAAGTTTACCGTCTGTAATGAGTCGATGGAAGGAAACCTGTGACACCTGTGATCTGTCCAACCCACTCTTTGCATGCAAGTAAAGGGTATGTCGGAGTTGTCTAGGAAAGGTGTAAGAGGTGAAGGGTATGTAGAGATGTGTGGGTATTCCACTAGCAATCTGTCCCACCCTGCAAAAAATTCCCTGAGAAAGGGGTAACTACTGATAAGTTTCGGTCTGGACTTAGGCGATAACCACCCCAATAGCCCAGTGTTCTGTTTACCCAAAATCACTCCACAGATTTGAACCCAAGTTTTATCATGAGCATTATGACACCACTCCACTTGATGTTGTAAGAGGATAGCGCTTTTGTAGTAAGCCAGATTAGGCACGCCCAGGCCCCCCCTGTCTTTTAACAGATATAGGGTCTTCCGAGCTATTCTTGGTCTACCCCCCCTCCAAATGAATTCCTCTAGTACGTTTTGTAATTTATGTAAAAAATGGGACGGTAAGGGGATTGGGAGAGTTTGGAGATAGTACAGTATTCTGGGCAAAATGTTCATTTTAATAATACTTATTCTCCCAAGCCACGAAATGGGCTTGTTTCTCCACGAGGAGAGATCGCCTGTAATCTCAGTAAGCAGGTTAGTATAGTTTGCCTCAAAAAGTCCCTCTGCAGACGGGGTGAGGTTAATCCCCAAGTACTTTAATTTACGTGTCTGGATGCGTAAGGGGCATAGGGAAGATAGTTGGCTAAGTTCTGATGGGGGGAGGTTGATATTTAGAATTTCAGATTTGTTTTTATTTAAATGAAAGGTCGAATGTCTACCATATTCCTCAAATTCTCGTAAGGCCTCAGGTAAGGACCTGCAAGGGTTAGTCAATGACATCAGGACATCGTCCGCATACATGGACAATTTGTGTTCTTTGTCCCCGATCTTGATTCCTTCAATTTTGGTATTGTTTCTAATTCTTTGGGCCAGAACCTCCATCACCAGTACAAATAGCAGCAGCGAAAGAGGGCACCCTTGCCTGGTGCCATTTGTTATGCTGAATGTGTCAGAAAGAATATTGTTAACCCTGATCTGTGCTGAGGGGGCTGTATAAAGGGAGAAGATTCTGTGTGTGAAAGTCCGGCCAAACCCCATCTTCGACAGGACCGCCGCCAAAAATTGCCAGCTGATCCTGTCGAAGGCTTTCTCGGCATCCGTTAATACCAAGACCGCTGGGATCTTATTTAACTGGGCAAAATTTCCAAGGAGAGTGGCCTTTATGGTATTGTCCCTAGCCTCACGACCAGGGACAAACCCCACTTGGTCAGGTGATATTAAATTGGGTAGGAATTTATTTAATCTAGTTGAAAGGATTTTTGCATATATCTTGATATCCACATTAAGGAGTGAAATTGGGCGGAAGTTTTCTGGCTTGTTAGTCGGTTTGCCTGGCTTTGGAATGGTCATTATATGGGCTAAAAGCATAGAGGGAGGGAAGCCTCGAGAGGCATCCATAGAATTGAATAGGCAGGCCAAGTGGGGGGCCAAGACTGTTTTGTAAATTTTATAGTACTTAACCCCAAAGCCATCTGGGCCTGGGCTTTTGCCAGAGGGCAGATCCTCAATAGTATGCAATACTTCCTCAGTGGAAATAGGAGTATCCAAAGCCGCTGCCTCTGTCCGCGACAGGGTGGGTAAAGTGACCGAGTTCAGATATAGGTCCATATCTGGGGGGGGCTGTCCGTAGTCGCCCCCTGATGGGAGGCAAGGGGAGTCCTTCAAGTTATACAGGCCGGAATAGTATGTCCTTAGGGTTTCAGCTATGTCAGGACTACTTGTGTGTGTGTTGTTTAGTTTGTCGGTTAGGGAGTGAATATGTGATTTCAAGGACTTCCTCTTGATGGCTCGCGCCAGCAATTTCCCGGGTTTGTCACCAAATTCATAGTATTTTTGTTGGGTCTTAAGTGCCATTTTCTGGTGTTCTATCGTGTGGATGTCTTGGATGTCTTTCCTAGCTTGTGTCAGTGCGGAGAGGGTGGATCTGTCTTTAGGGTCTTTTTTGTGTTTGATTTCTAAGTCTCTAATGGTAGATAAAAGGGAGGAGTACTTAACCCTGGTCTGTCGTGCCAGGATGGCTTTTTGTTTGATCAATTCCCCCCTCAGGACACATTTATGGGCCTCCCATATTGTATGTTTGGGGATTTCAGGTGTGTCGTTCAGAGTGAAATAGTCAGTCAGGGTGTTTTCAATCTTACTTCTAATTAATTGGTTGTTGAGCATAAAATCGTCGAATTTCCAAATAAAGGGCCGGTCAGGTGTTGCAGGCCATCTCAATCTACATAGAACCGGGGCATGGTCTGACCAGGTCATGGGCAGAATCTGGGTGTTCAGTACAGATGTTAATGTTGACTGGTCTGTGAATATATAGTCTATTCTTGTGTATATGTCGTGGGGATGTGAAAAGAATGTATAGTCTCGTCTTGTAGGGTATTGGGTGCGCCATGTATCATGAACTGCTAGGTCCTCTAATCTACCGTTGCATTGTTTGATGATTCTTTGTGGGACGGAGGCCACCCCCCTGGAAGTATCCAGTTGAGGGTCCAATGGCAGATTGAAGTCTCCCGCTAGGAGTAGTGCTCCCTGCAGAAGGTCCAAAATTTTGTTAGTGAATATTGACATAAATTTATGTTGGTTTTGATTGGGAAAGTATGCGTTAGCGAGAGTGACTGGGCGGCCATGTAGGGTGCCTACGACTATTAAATAGCGGCCATCTGGATCCCTGTCTACCTGTTGTGCAATAAATGGTGTTGAGTGATGGATGAGTATCCCCACTCCATTCTTTTTAGAGGGGCCAGATGCAAAAAAGGTTTGGGGGAATTTGGAGTAAAGCCAATTCGGTTCCCTACCCTTTTTGAAGTGTGTCTCCTGCAAGAGTAAGATGTCGCAGTGGAGTCTAGTAGCATCTCTTAGTAAGTGAGACCTTTTCTCCGGGATATTAATACCTTTAACATTTAGAGACATGATGGACAGATTATGGGCTGACTGGGAAGCCATTTTGTACCTGTGGGTTCTATTGGTGATGTGGGTCCAAGAGAAAAAAAAAAGGGGGGGGGGGTGCGGGAGGAGGGGGAGAGGGAAAGCAGAGAAGGAAGGGGAGAAAGGGGAAAAGTGAAGAGTTGAGTGAAAGGTAAGAGGTTAGTCTAGAGAAGAAACAGAATATTAATAGTGTGAAAAGAACTGAAAAGAAATAAGCTTATACTATTCCTCCAGCCCGTGAGAAAAGAGGGCAGGAGGACAAAGCAAAGCAAGTGTGGGGTCAGTATCTCCACACCCGGTCAATAAGCAAATATAACATATAATAAAAAAAATCAACATTGAATGATTGAAGAACATTTACCATTGTAGAAACAGATACAACATTTTATGGAAAAAGAAAGCCTGAGGGGCAATAAGATTTCCCGTAACAGGTGTCATGCCTGTTAGGTACGGGGGTAAAAGCTAGACTAGCGAGAAGGTTCCTCGAAAAGGGGGATTCCAATGCCCGTGCTTATGGCCTAGATATATAGGATATTTCCAGAAGGATCGGGCGTAAGGCCCGTCCCTCTGTGTCCTTTTTTAACTTGGTTAAAGGCCCATACATGATTGGGGGAAGCTAGACACGGCCCTTTCTCGGGTGATTAGGAGATGGGAATGTATCAGATCCCGATAGTTTATCTGACTGGGGAACAAGGTGAGTGATAGTATATAAATTAAACTCTAATACTGTACGGGCATTGGTTGTGAGGTCAAACTGGGCAGGGCACGGGGAAGTTAAGCGTACCAGAAGTTAGTGTTATGTACATACCAAGTTGCTGGGCATATATAAAGCTTTCATCTGATAGATCAAAAGAACTGAAAGGAATGTGTCCATAGAAATCAAAGTCCAATTGGTATTAAACTAAGGATAATCAACATACTTGTTAGATTGAAAAGAACGTCCCAATGGGCCTCCAGCCCTCACTCGAGCATGATAGGATCATCACACAAGGGGTATCATCAAACTGTCTAACATGGTAAGTTTCAACTTAAATAACTGTAAGGGAAAAAAGAACAAATAACAAGCAACCAATAACATTTAAATACAAGGCACACAGTGTGTAGCTATCCCCTTGGTATAGTCAGTGCAGTGGGGTAAAAATGACGGTCAAAACCCCTGAAATAATGCACCAAAACGATGAAGTCTCAAAAAGACTGGATTATTCAGGTGTCCTTAGTGCGAGAGGGATCTCCCGAGCTCTGGGAAGGAGAGTGTTGAGAAGAAGCCCCTGAAGGCTCCGGTTGTTGGATATTTACATCAAGTGTCCTGCAAAACTCGGCTAAATCAGATGGGGACCTATATATGGCCTGAGCGCCATTCCTAGAGGCCACCAAGCAGACGGGAAAATCCCATTTGTATTGTATTCCATTGGCCTGTAGCTCTGAGGTGATGAATTTAAGGTCCCTTCTTTTTTGTAGTGTTATTAGACTAAGATCAGAAAAGATCTGTAAGGGGATTCCGGCATGGGTGACATTTTTGATGTTCCTTGCTTTTGAAGTAATTGTTTCCTTATCCTTGTAGCTAAGGAATTTTACAATAATGTCCCTTGGCGGGGCCTTAGGTGGAGGTCTGGGCCTAAGGGCTCTATGGGCTCTTTCAATAGGTATGCTTGGTGACTCTGGTGTACCTTTCATCATGCGGAACAAGTCCTGCAGGTAGCCCTCCAAGGCCTTTGGAGAGACAGATTCAGGGACCCCCCTTATCCTGATGTTATTGCGACGCCCTCTGTTGTCTAAATCTTCAACTTTAGTGAGTAAAAATTGAATGTGTTCCTCGTGGTCATTAATTAGTTGGGAGTTGACATTAACTGTAGCTTGGAGGGTTTCATGTTTGGTTTCTAAAGTCTGCACACGCTGACTAACCTGGGTTATGTCCTTTTTTATGTCTCCAAATAGAGTCCTCATTTCTGAGAGGACTTTATCAATATCCTCTTTAGAGGAAATGGTGTTAAGGTCGTGTCTTGTAAGGTACATGTGCTGTTGTTGTTGTGGGGCATCTGCAACAGGCGGCTCAGTAGCCATGTGGGTGGGAGAGGGGGGCCCCGAGTCCGATGACTCTATGCTGGGTGGTGTAATCTTAAGGAAATTGGTAAGGCTGGTGGATTTAGTACCTTTTTCAGGTTTAGTATTGTTCTTTCTGCTGGCCATGTTTGTCTAGGCACGTAGGTTGCCAATGCTCAATGTGGATTGCAGGGAGAGCGCAGTGTAATTCTGCAGCAGGCCTGTTAATTTAGATCAGGCAGTTCAACTTATGTAGGCCCTCCTTAAATCAGTATGAGTGAGGATAGATTCTAGAAGATCTTAGTCAGTGGCCCTGGGCAAAATGTGAGGAAAGGCTTTCGATGTGTTAGATAATCCCCTCAGTGTGAGGCTCTGTGCTAAACTGTGTTTACCAAACCTAGACAGTCTCAGTTATTTCAGCTCTGTATAATGAGCGTATGGGGTTCACAGTACAGGGTTGTAGCAAGAAGGAGGACTCTTACCGGCTCTTGTAGATCTGCAACCGGGTTCCGGTGATTGTCTCCACTCACGCTGTTAACTGCCGTGTGTCTTACGTAATGCAAAGTATATGTGACGGCTTTCGGCCCAGTGTAAGCCCAATTTCTAAGTTGTGCTGCGGCTCCTCTCAAAAAGCTGATGCTGTTATCCCCAGTGCAGTCGGCTTCTGTGAGTATTCGACCAGCCTCCGTTAATGGTTTCTTAGTCTCAGTGGTGATCGCCGTGAGCTGTCTTCCTCCGTGATGCGGTGTAGCTGTCAGCAGGCAAAGCCGTTTAAGGTTAGACCCACTTAGTGACTCGATGTATCTCCCGCAGGGTCACTGTATGAATGTTGCGTTGTCCTCTGTGTGTAGTTAGAGGAGCGGGTTTGTCCCGCCAGCCGAATTCGACTTCTCTGTGTCGCAGTAGTGTGCCGATGCGGACCAGGCCTCAGTTTGAAAGCTCAGGTGTGGCGGCAGAAAAAGCTCAGCCCCAGGATGTCTTCAGCCCTCAGATAGGTGTAGGATGTTGTGTAGATAAGATCAGCCACAAAAGTTGTCAAATTCTAGAATGTTGATAGTGAATAATTAGATATTAACCGGGTGTGGAGCATCAGAGCCAAGTTTTATGCTGCCATCACCCTGCGTGGCCAGGCTCCCCCCCGCAAAGCTCTTTTTATATAGTGCTTGAGACACATGCTTACTTCCGAGCCTACCTACTTACTTTTCAACAAAGGATCCAAAGACAACAAATAAAATGTAATATTAGAAGTAAATTGGAAAGTAGTTTTTTTTGTATTGTACACTCTGTCTGAATCATAAAAGAAAAAGTTTGGGTTTCGACATGAAACCCCAAAATTGTCTTTCTTCATTTTGATAAATCATACAATTTTAAACAGCTTTCCAATTTACTTCTGTTATCTAATTTGCTTCTTGTTCTTGATATCCTTTGTGCATGAAGCAGCAATGCACCACTGGGAGCTAACTAAAGCCAATTCCTAAGGCATATATGTGCAGCCACCAATCATCAGCTTCTGAGCCTACCTAGGTATATTTTCAAAGAAGGATACAAAGAGAATGAAACTAATTAGATAATAAAAATAAATTGGAAAGTTTAATGTTATGCTGATCAATTTATCTCTTGCTTATTCTGTGAGAGCTCTAATGTAGTTTTTCTGTGTGTTTATATATATATATATATATATATATATATATATATATATATATATATATATATATATGTATGTATGTATATATTATATATGTACCTGTATGTATGCTTGTGTGTATATATATACTGTGTATATATATATATATATATATATATATATATATATACATATACACAGTGTGTGTGTATATATATATATATATATATATATATATATATACAGTATATATGTGTATATGTATGTACTGTATGTATGCATGTACTTTATGTATATATGTATGTATATATTTATTTATTCTTTTACTATTGCAGGCTGTCAATCTTTCTGGTGCTGGACCTTTCAGTGATACAGTAAGCTGTAGTACTCCAGCATCGGTACCAGACACTGTATCTAACCTTTATGTAATGGATGATGCTCATCTAGAAACCTGCACAATCCTAACCTCAGTCCGTCTCCTGTTAAGCTGGGAAGAGCCGTGCAGCAATGGATCTGAAATAATTTCGTACAATATTAACATGGGGGATGTTACCATCTCTGTCGGGAACGTAACAAGCCACATTATTGAAGCTCTGCTGCCAGAAACATCCTATCAGTAAGTAGTATTTTATTTTCCTCATTAAAGTAAACAAGCTCTTCAGAATATTGAACAAGTCATGAATAGAACAGAACAAATAAACCATTTGTTTATCATATTCTAAAGATTCTCATGCTTGTTTATGCCTTTGTATTTTTGCCAGAAGCTTTTATGTGATAAGTTTATACTGAACAAGTTAAGAATATTTTCAGAGCTGATACAAACAGCAATTTATTTTTAAAAATGCATTTCCTTCCATGATCAAACTTACTTTGATTCAGAGGAAGAGTAATAGTAGGATACTGCTTTTCCTATGGAATAGATATGTGCAACATATTAAAAAAATGAATTGTGCATGTGCAAACATTGAGAGAAAATATTTAAAGGAGCAGTTAATGCAGTAGATTTGCATAATCAACAAATGTATGATAAGCAGACAATGCAATAGCACTTACAGGCCCATTTATCAAGCTCCGTATGGAGCTTGAAGGGCCGTGTTTCTGGCGAGTCTTCAGACTCGCCAGAAACACAAGTTATGAAGCAGCGGTCTAAAGACCGCTGCTTCATAACCCTGTCCGCCTGCTCTGAGCAGGCGGACAGGAACCGCCGGAAATCAACCCGATCGAATACGATCGGGTTGATTGACAGCTCCCTGCTGGCGGCCGATTGGCCGCGAGTCAGCAGGGGGCGGCGTTGCACCAGCAGCTCTTGTGAGCTGCTGGTGCAATGTTAAATGTGGAGAGCGTATTGCTCTCCGCATTTAGCGAGGTCTTGCGGACCTGATCCGCAGTGTCGGATCAGGTCCGCAAGCCCTTTGATAAATGGGCCCCTTTGTCTGAATTTCAAATGAGTAGTAGATTTTTTTCTGACAAATTTCAAAGTTATGTCTATTTCCACTCCTCCTGTATCATGTGACAGCCATCAGCCAATCACAAATGCATATACATATATTCTGTAAATTTTTGCACATGCTCGGTAGGAGCTGGTGACTCTAAAGAGACTGTGCACATTTTGTTAATGGAAGTAAAAGTTGTTTAAAATTGAATGATCTGTCTGAATCATGAAAGTTTAATTTTGACTTGAGTGTCCCTTTAAGTAGCCACAATGTCATTCAAAGCAGCTTACATTTTCAAAAGGTTAAAGCTAGTGACAGAAAAATCCAAAAATCCTGCATGAAAGGTGTTTCCTTATGTTGTAATATTGCTGTTGTTTTCTGAATTAGTAATACTCTGTTTATTCCCCAGCTATAATAGAGTCTCTTCCTACCTTACTTTACACGTTTTACTCTCTCCTCAGTCTGCATATCAGGGCTGGGTTTCTAAATAAACAATATAAACACTTATCCTAAAAAACAAATTCAAGGCTTGTCAAGTGTTAAATCAACTTTTTAAATCCGTAAGTCAGTGATAATTCATTCTGAAGAGCAGCTATTTTGATTAGACTGCAAAGAACATTAGGTACAACGAGACACTGATGATAATAGGCACATGCATTACAAGAGGGTATTTATTGAGAGAAAGCTGTACTTTGTATGTGTAGTGCCTGAATAGTAAACATTTCTAATAGAAAGGTCACACAGTTTAGTCTGATTAACTTTCGTGGACATCATTAGAGCCAAACATCAATGTGTGTTCCAGAAACTGAGGGCTAAATCTCAGTCCTGTTACAGAAATGGAGCTGGTACATGAAAATAATGCAGCTGTTATTTTTCTCTTGCAATCCTTTTGTGCAGCTAAAATTTTAGATGCTGCCACCCGCAAGCAGGAGCACCAGAGTATAATGTGTTGTGACAATACCCAGTTGTGACAATACCCAGTTCATAAAAACATATAGCAACAATGCATATCCAGTTGCACTATGCATCGTTGCTATATGTTTTTATTTGCTGGCTGTCTTCTGAATTTTATATTTCTTTCCTAAGACATGGAGAGCCCACAACGTCATTCCAATTACTAGTTGGATATTCACTCCTGGCCAGCAACAGGAGGCAAAGAGCACCACAGGAAAGCTGTTAAATGTCACTTTCCTTACCCATAACCCCCAGTCATTCTCTTAGCCTCTGTCAATGGAGGAGGTGAAGTTCAGTGTCTGAGGAATGGATTTCTTTTTCGGGTACTTTTGCCTGCAATCTCTTGAGTAAGAGTAGTGGTGGCTTTTAAGCAGTTAGAAAGTTGTGAGGTAGTCCTTGCTTGGTTTTCCAACATGTCTGCTGCCCTTGCTATAGAAAGCCAGAGTTGGTTACTCTGTTCTTTCTTTTTCTGCAGGTCTCTGATAGGAGTATGTGTCCTGTCACGCCTTGTGAGCTGTCTTCCTACCGGACAGCTGGATTTGCAGGTAAGTGCTTTTGTCTTCTAGGTATTGGAGACTTGCACTTAAGAAGATTTTCCTGCAGTAATTATTGGGACATAATTAATCCTTTAGGAAGGATTTATTTGGGCAGGGTTCAGGCACTTTATTTATGTGTTGACACTAAGGGGTTAACTTTCCATGGGGTTATGGGATGTTTTCTCTGAGGCTTTCTATATATAAGTTTCAGTTTATTGGGACTTTTATTTATTTGGAAATGTGATTGTTGGGCTCTACTTTGTTGTATTAAGTTTTTACTAGGCAGTTGCTGCTAGAAACGCGCACTTTTAGTTATTGCTGCACAGTTTCTTTTTTCTGCCGGTCATGTGACCCCTCCCTCGCCTGACTGAGTTTCTGAGCGGAGCGGCGTCATTTTGGACAGCTTCTTGGTGTCGGATCGTTTTTTTGATCGATGTACAGCTGCTTGCCTTACAATTTGGGAATTGAAGGTTAAGGTAGGGCACCTCAGTCTGCTTGAGGTGTAGAGGTGCCTTTTTATTTGTTTTGAATATTGCTCTGAGGAGATTAAGTTTTTTCTCTTAAAGTGACAGTGTCATTTTCATATATCAGTCATTCTTTTAATTATTGGGAATTCTTTTACCTATGGACATGGAACAGGAGTCTGCTCCTATGGATACATGTTTGTGTCTTGAGGCCCAAATTGTGTTACCTATGCAATTTTGTTCTTCATGTTTAGAAAAGACTTTGAAATGTAAAGATAAACTTTTTGTTTCTGAGCCTAATGTCTCTCAGGATGATGCTGTTCAGGCAATGCCACAGCTTTCTCCTCTAATGTCCCAAGCCTCCACAGTTTCACATACAGTGCCCTGCAGTTCCTCTCAGCCTTCTGGAGGAGTTTAATTGCCCTCAGATTTTGCTGCACAGATATCCTCTGCGGTATCAGCAACTTTATCTGATTTTCCCATGATGGGGAAGTGCAAGAGGAAATCTAAAAAAATTTCAGAGTGTAAGGTGTCTGTCCCGTCTTCTGCTTCGCAGGTTGCCCTCCATCATAAGTCTGATGAGAAGGATATCTCAGTAGCCTCTGAGGGTGAAATCTCAGATTCGGACAGTATAATTCCTTTTTCTGATGCTGAAGAAGTAAACTTAGATTTAGGCTTGAACACCTTTGTTTACTATTAAGGGAGGTACTGGCTACTTTGGATGACTCCGACTCGCCTGTCGCTGTCAACCCTAAGAAATCTAGTAATCTTAACAAATACTATGATGTTCCTTCCCCTGTGGAAATGTTTCCTGTTCCAGACCGTGTGACTGAGATTATTACACAGGAATAGGAGAAGCCAGGAGAACCTTTCTTCCCGTCTCCCGTCTTTAAAAAGATGTTTCCGGTTGCTGACTCCATTAGAGATTCATGGTGCACGGTGCCTAAGGTAGAAGGGGATATTTCTTCCCTGGCTAAGAGAACTATGATCCCTATTGAGGATAGCTGTTCCTTTAAGGATCCCATGGACAAAAAGCTGGAGGCTTATTTGAAGATGATGTATGTTAATCAAGGTCTTCAATGGCAACCTGCCATTTGTATTGCCACCGTAGCAAGTGCAGCATCTTATTAGTGTGATGCTTTGTCTGAATTGATTTTAGAAGAGACTCCATTGGAGGAGATACAAGATAGGATTAAGGCTCTCAAACTAGCCAACTCCTTTATCTCTGATGCTAACATGCAAGTTATTAGACTGAGAGCCAAGGTGTCTGGCTTCACTGTTCTAGCCCGTAGGGCTCTGTGGCTAAAATCTTGGTCAGCTAATGTTACCAATCTTCAAAGTCCAATCTTCTGTTGCTACCTTATAAAGATAAGACCTTGTTTGGTCCTAGTCTGGCAGAAATAATTTCTGAAATTACGGGTGGAAAGCGGTCCTTTCTACCACAAGACAAGAAGAATAGACCTAAAGAATGTCAAAGTAATTTTCAGTCCTTTCGTAACTTCAAAGGTCCAAAGCCTTCCTCTCCCTCCTTTAAGCAGGAGTTGTCCATGCCTTCTTGGAGACCCAATCAGTCTTGGAATAAGGGGAAGCAATCAAAGAAACCCTCAGCTGAGACTAAGTCAGCATGAAGGATCTGCCCCCGGTTTGGGATCAGGTGGGGGTCAGACTTTCCCTTTTTTGTCAAGCATGGATACGAGATGTCCCAGATCCTTGGGTTGTGGACATAGTATCTCAGGGTTAAAAAATAGAATTCAAATCTCGTCCTCCCAAGGGCAGATTTCTCCTCTCAAGGTTATTTGTGGATCAAGTAAAAAGAGAGGCATTCTTAGAGTGTTTTTAGGACCTTTCCTCCCTGGTAGTGATTATTCCAGTTCTAGTAAGAGAACAAGGTCTGGGAGTTTATTCAAACCTGTTTGTGGTTCCCAAAAAAAGAGCGAACTTTCCAACCCATTTTAGACCTAAAGTGTCTCAACAAGTTTCTCAGGGTTCCATCCTTCAAAATAGAAACCATTCGTTCCATTTTTCCCTTCTTCCAAGAAGGTCAGTTTATGACGACCATAGACCTGAAGGACGCATATCTTCATGTTCCTATCCACAGGGATCATCACCAGTTCCTGAGATTTGCTTTTCTAGACATGCACTTTCAGTTTATTGCTCTTCCATTTGGCCTTGTCACAGCTCCCACAATTTTCTCAAAGGTTCTGGGGGCTATCTTGGCAGTTTTTAGGTCTTGGGGTATTGTGGTGGTGCCTTATCAGGATGACAAATTGGTTCAGGCACCATCTTTTGAACAAGCAAACTCTCATACACAGATCGTGTTGTCTTTTCTACATTCCCATAGATGGAAACTGAATCTGGAGAAGAGTTCCCTTGTTCCAGCTACAATGGTCTGTTTCTTAGGGACCATCTTCAATTCCCTATCTATGACGATTTTTCTGTCGGTGGTCAGAAAATCCACGCTTCTCTCCTCTTGCCTCTTTCTACAGTCTACTGTTCGGCCATCAGTGGCTCAGTGTATGGAGGTAATTGGTCTGATGGTCGCTTCCATGGACATCATTCCCTTTGAGAGCTCTGAAATTATGCATGCTCAGGCAATGGAACGGAGCTCATTCAGATCTGTCTCAGAGGATAGATCTGGACCAGTTGACAACAGATTCTCTCTGGTGGTTGATTTCTCAGGATCATCTGTCTCAGGACACATGCTTCCAGAGACCTTCCTGGGTGATTGTAACCACTGATGCCAACCTTCTAGGCTGGGGAGCAGTATGGGACTCGTTAAAGGCTCAGGGCCTATGGACTCGGGAGGAGTCTGTTCTCCCCATAAACATCTTGGAGTTGAGAGTGATCTACAATGCTCTGATGGCTTGGCCTCAATTGTCAGCCCAGTTTATCAGGTTCCAATCGGACAACTTCACCTCAGTGGCTTACATCAACCACCAGGGGGAACTCTGAGTTCCTTAGCCATGAAGGAGGTAGCACGGATTATTCAGTGGGCAGAAGTTCACAATTGTTTTCTGTCTGCTATCCACATTCCAGGAGTGGACAGCTGGGAGGCGGATTTTCTGAGAAGACAGACATACATTTCATTCCGGGGAGTGGGCTCTCCATCTGGAGGTGTTCTCCAGGCTTACCCTCAAGTGGGGGGTACCAGAGTTAGATCTGATGGTGTCTGGTCAGAATGCCAAGCTTCCAAGGTACAGTTCAAGGTCAAGAGATCCACAGGTCGCTCTGATATATGCTCTGGCGGTCCTTTGAGAATTTGGTCTAGCATACCTGGTTCCTCCGTTCACGCTCCTTCCATGAGTCATTGCTCTTATCAAACAGGAGAGAGCGTCTATAATTCTAATAGCTCCTGCTTGGCCTCGCAGGATGCAGACCTTGTGAAGATGTCATTTCTTCCTCCTTGGAGGTTACCTCTGAAGAAGGACCTTCTAATCAGGGTCCTTTCCTCCATCCAAATCTCGTTTCTCTGAACCTGACTGCTTGGAGATTGAACGCTTAGTTCTGGCTAAGCGTGGGTTTTCTGAATCAGTTACTGATACCATGCTCCATGCTCGCAAGCCTCTTACTCGTAAAATTTTCCATAAGGTATGGTGTAAATACCTTTAGTGGTGTGAATCTAATGGCTACTCTTGGAGTAGGTTCAGAATTCCTAGAATGTTGTCTTTTCTTCAGGAAGGCCCGGAGAAAGGGTTGTTAGTCAGTTATCTGAAAGGTCAGATTTCTGCATTATCTATTCTTTTACGTAAGCATCTGGCGGATGTGCCAGATTTTTAATCTTTTTGTCAGGCCCTGGTCAGAATCAGACCAGTGTTTAAACCGGTTGCTCCTCCTTGGAGCCTTAACCTAGTTCTTAGAGTTTTGCAGCAGGCTCCATTTCAGCCAATGCATTCCATAGATATTAAGTTGTTATCTTGGAAGGTTTTGTTTCTTGTTGCTATTTCTTTTGCTCAGAGAGTCTCTGAACTCTTGACTTTGCAGTGCGATTCACCTTACCTTATTTTTCATGCGGATAAGGCGGTTCTAAGTACTAAGTTGGGGTTTCTCCCTAAGGTGATTTCGGATAGAAATATTAATCAGGAAATTGTTGTTCCTTCTCTCTGCCCTAATCCTCCTTCTCATAAGGAACGTCTGATGCACAACTTGGATGTTGTGCGTGCACTAAAATTCTACATACAGGCTACTAAGCATTTTCACTAGTCTTCTGCCCTGTTTGTTTGTTTCTCAGGAAAGCGTAAGGGTCAGAAGGCTACTTCTACTTCTCTTTCCTTCTGGTTGAGAAGTATGATTCCTTTTGCATATGAGACTGCTCGACAGCAGCCTCCTGAGAGAATTACTGCTCATTCCACTTTGGCTGTCTCCTCTTCTTGGGCTTTCAAAAATGAAGCTTCTGTGGAACAGATTTGCAAGGCTGCAACATGGTGCTCTCTGCATACTTTTCCCAAATTTTTCAAATTTGATACTTTTGCCTCGGCTGAGGCCTCTTTTGGGAGAAAGGTTCTTTAAGTGGTGGTGCCTTCTGTTTAGGTCTGCCTGTCTTGTTCTCCCTCCCTGTTCATTCCGTGTCCTCTAGCTTGGGCATTGGTTCCCACTAGTAATTGGAATGATGTTGTGGACTCTCCATGTCTTAGGAAAGAAAATAAAATGTATGCTTACATGATACATTTCTTTTTTTCTGGATATAGAGAGTCCACGACCCCACCCTTTAGATTAGACAGTATTTTTTTTTCTAAACCTCAAGCACCTCTGCACCTTTGTGTTATCTTCTTTTTCCATTTCCCTTCGGCTGAATGACTGGGGGTTATGGGTAAGGGAGGTTACACTTAACAGCTTGCTGTGGTGCTCTTTGCCTCCTCTTGCTGGCCAGGAGTAAATATCCCACTAGTAATTGGAATGACGTTGTAGACTCTCCGTGTCCGGAAAGAAAGAAATTGATCAGGCAAGCATACATTTTATTTTTATATGAGCGAAAAACCTCTTCATTTGTAAAGGGATACTAAACCCATTTTTTTTTCTATCATGATTCAGATAGAGCATGCAATTTTAACCAACTTTCTAATTTACTCTTATTATCAATTGTTCTTTGTTCTCTTGGTATCTTTATTTGAAAAGCAGGAATGAAAGCATAGGAGCCGGCCCACTTTAGGTTCAGCACCTGGGTTCCACTTGCTGATTGGTGGCTAAATGTACCCACCAATCAGCAAGCGCTATCCAGGGTGCAGAACCAAAAATAAACCGTCTCCTAAGTTTTCTTACTGATTTTTCAAATAAAGATACAAAGAGAATCAAAGAAAAATTGATAATAGGAGTAAATTAGAAAGTTGCTTAAAATTGCATGCTCTATCCAAATCATAAAAGAAAAAAAATGGGTTTAATATCCCTTTAAGAGACCAGGATAATTCCTGTTGCAAAAAGTTGCACATAATTGAGATCTATTACTTTCTCAGTAAATTTCCTTATCTGTTTACACCATATTTATCTTTACTGATTAAGCAGTGCAGCGGCAGAGGTACCATGTAATATGTTAAATCTGTCTTGTTTTAAATTTTCTTTGGCCTCCCAATTTAATTTTTAATAAGTGAACATATTAGATTACTGAGTTTAAGCCTTGGAGTCTGGTTGTCTCAAAGAGGAATGTAAAACTGTTACTTTGCTCAAGCCTTAAAAATGTCTGCAACTATTGTGGGTCAACATAATGATTACAGTCATATTGATAAAGTAAATATGTAATTAAATACTAACTGATGTTTGCTTATATCACATAGTGGAAATTAGATTTTCTGAATTAAGCATTAAAGTGTTTGTCATGTCTAGATAATGAAAGTTCTTAAAGAGAAAGTGACCTATAAATGACACAGAAAGGGTCTGACTTTATTTTCCATTGTAATGATATATGACAAGATACTTGCTGACATATCAGTCAGCAGAAAACAGCTATGACACTTTAACTCATTGGAGGTGCAGAGAGAAGAATATAATATGGAGTATATATGTGTAGTGAGACTAAAAAAGTGCTGCCCTCCCCCAAATCTGCCCCCCTAGGCAGGTGCCTTGTTTGCCTAGGCTAAAATACGTCCGTGGGAATAGATAGATTTGTGGTTTGTGTATGGGAAGGACATACTAACCTGATTGCTCATGAAAACCAGAGTTTTACAAAAAAAAGCAACGTCATGTTACATACATGAAGCATAACGAAATTACTGCTGTAAATGGTATGATAAAATGTAAGTACTGAATCCAGTTTGGTGAACTTCAGTTTTTTTAAAGAAAACATAAAAATCTAAAAATGTATTTTATGGACATGCAGTGTTCTTCATAGAAAATATCAGCAGGATGGTATTATGAAGTAGTTGAGATCTCATATATTTGAGCCCTTATAACTTTTTTGTGTAATATTTTTTGCAATAATTTTTATTAGATGGTGTAATTATTAGTGTAACTTTACTTTGTAACGTATTTTTGATGTGTTTTGTGACTTTTTGTTTCATGAAACAGTTAACCAGAGCTTTGAGGACGCACTAACCAGACAAGCATTAACTTGAATTGCGATCACGTTTACTTTCAACTTGTAATACAAGTGCAAAACCCAACAACGCAAACACCTGCGATATACCCCTTATCACTCTCTCGTTACTGTTAGCGCTTCACTCATATTCTGGCCTTGAATTATCTATCTATACATAACTAATGATATATAACCAAATCCATAATGGTATGATATAACTGGAAAAATAATCTGAAAAGTTACTATTCTAAAAATTAAAACCATGATTTAAATCAATTTAAATCGGTCTTGCTGACTAGTGATTTATATCTGCCCTGGGGAGAACACATGAAAGTACAAAATTTAAACATGTTACAAACCATATTTTTGCATGGACAAAAGGTTAGGTTAAATCTGTTTATTTTGATTTTGAAGCTAGCAGAAAGTGCACCTGGACCTTAAAGGGAAATCAAAGTTTTCACGATCCAGCTAGATTATGCAGTTTTCAACAACTTTCTTTTTTCTTCTTATTTACTTCTTTTATCAAATTTACTTAGTTTTTTTAGTATCTTTGTTGAAGAACATACCTAAGTAGACATGGCAGCAGCAGTAGACTTCTGTGAGCTAGCTTGTGATTGGTGGCTGCACTCAAATAGCCTTTTGTCATTGGTTCACCAGATGTGTCTTCCTGAGCTTAGTCCTCAACAAAGGACACAAAAAGAAAGGAGCAAAATTTGAAATTCGAAGTCAATTGCAAAATTGTTTAAAAATGTGCGTTCTATATGAATCCTGAAAGAACCTTTAAGACCTGATTGCTCTCTGGTTGAAATGCAGGTCTCCTACTTCTTAATTGGTGTATGCTGGAAAAACACAGAACTGCAGGGAAGGACCACAGGGCTTAAGGGAGCTGGATGGGGGATTGTTATTTAAACCCCTCAATCTCTTAAACACTAGAAATCTCCAAGATCAACAATTATAAAGCTAATTGCCTACTCCTTTTCTTTTCTTTTTTTTTAAAAACACCAATTTGAATGCATTTAACATATATATATATATACCCTTATAACAGACCATCAAAAAGGCCTACAGGGTGGCGGAGCTAACCGCTGGATCGGCAGAACGTGTATTTCAGGAGTTCCTCTATCATTCCTAGCTTACAAGTTTTTAACTTTATATTTTTGAGAAACTGGTACCATATATTGAGTCTATCTACAACACACTTGCCCAGGAATATATTTATGTTTGGGAGCTTTTGTTGTTACCCCGTTCCTGACCTATGCTATCCAGCGTGGCCCGGAGGAGGCTGATATACTACGCCATAGCTGAGGCCATAGTTTCTTCTGGGGCTATATCTGGCTACCTTCGGAGCCAAGGCTACTGTTTTCCCCCCACCCATATTATTGGGAGAAGCTAAGTTAAGCTTAACAAACAATACACTACGTAAAGACAGAGGTAACTTGGAATATCAAGATACAAAAACTCTGCTTACGTTAACTATCAGCATGGCGACAAGCGCTGATCGGATTCTAGATGGACTACACCTAATTATGGAGGAGCATTTCAACAGTTTTCTCAGAGACATAGAAGCATTGCTTACTCCGTTACTAGATACAATTTTCGACACGGAGACACCAGCTGCAATAACAGATGGAACACAAGAAGAGGTCCCTGTGAAACATGGCGTACCACTGTTACACATCACTGAGATACCTTCTGAGTCCTACCGTCCGATGGGGGAGATCAAATATGAGTTGATGTGATGGCGGTTGAGGAATGCAGTGCCGACGGAGTCTCCAGAGATTTGGGGGGAGACTAGTGATGAGTTGCCTCCTGTCTATGTGTATGTTGGTAGCAGTCTAGCTGTGGAGATGGATGGCTTCCGATCAGACACGTGTATGCCTACGAAGCAGTACGGTTTGAACCGTACAGTTATAGCCTCAAATGCAATACGGATGGCAGAGCAGCCGGCCTGGAAACAAATTGGTGAGCACTCCTTGAAACCCAACCTGTATTTCAGTACAAAAGATTGGTCCCTGAACTGGGCTATTAATCTTACCTTCACCCATCATTTGAAAATTGGAGTGGGGTGACTATCCATTAGGAAGCACATTACTGTGGAGCGTGATCCTACACATTCTCACATTACCCAGATTATTCTTTGCTACATGGCCTGAGAGACCTAACTACGTTTCAATAAAACTTTGAACTTGGTTCAGTTACAGAAGGTTTTTGTTGCAGAGACTGTTCAGGTTCTCTCTCTATATACATGCATGTGTTGAATTGGATAGATTTTGATTGAATATTGATGTTCATGGGCCAGATTCTGCTATCCCACTGAGCAGTGTCTCTTAGAAATAACAGTTCATAAGACTGTATATGCTTCAACGTGTTGTTAACCTAGGGGCAGACTCCTATTATACACAGAGTGGACATCATTGTTAAGCCTATATACCTAACTCAGATTGAGACATACAGTTGATCATCATTCATTTTGAGATCGTGTTTACTACTAATTTTCTTAAGTTCTCCATATACATGTTAAATTTTAGGTTTATTTAGATATTCATCTTAAATTATCATATTTCTGTGTACATAGCCAGGTCCCACCATCCCACTAAACAGTGTCCGTTTGACATTACTTTTAGGATTGTTTGTGCATCAACATGCTTATCTAGGAGCAGACTCCTGTTGTGAACAGATTCATCGCTATTTGTAATCTTATACACATAGCCCAGGTTGAGGCAAGCAGATCAGAATTTAGTTTGCGATCATCGTGTTCTTTTTTTTTTTTTATTTTTTTTTTTGTTTCAGCTCTTTTTCACTGTACAACATTCCATATTTGCCTAACTTTACTATAAATCTATGTTAATTGGTTTGCTGAGTTTGTTTATGACAAGAAATGTTATGCTTAGCGGTTCCCTAATTCAACTAAATACCAGGCTATATATTTTTGCCTCCATTTGTTCATAGTCATTAGAATTCAGGCCCCACCCCCTCTCAGGTTTCGTTTACTGAGTAAACAAAGGAACGTAGATTCCCTAGAATTTCTCCCTTTTATTTATTGCATAACTGTTGCAATATAGCGGCCATAGATATCCCCATCCTTAATCACTATCTATGACATAGTTGATCTGGATAGCACTATTCCCAAGTCTTCATATTTCTTCTATTTTTTGGTCTACAAGTGGGAACTAATATGTCATAGACATAATAGAGGTCAGAAATCAAATATACAGGACTTGTTTATATTTTTTTAAACACAAAAGTTTATTTTTGAAAATTTCCTCTGTATGCTGGATGTGAATCACAGACTTTATTTGATAATCATACCATTGTGTAGACGTATGCCTATGTCCATAATTGGCCTGCACGTTTGTTTATGTTTATAAGTTATATGACCTCAATAAAAAATTATTTTAAAAAAAAAGGCATAGAGACTCCCCAAACTCATTGTTTAAAAGCCCATATGCCCCTCTTTAAAATAAAACCCCTAATAGTTTTAATACCCAGGTGGTCACTGTGGTAATAGCGATTACCTTGTGTGAATAATAGTCCATTTATTTACATAGAGGCTCATGAGGGCCCCTATGTGCAGATCAAAGTTACATAATTATACCAAAAGAACCTTATTTATATGATGATAACCCCTTCCCTTTACTACAGAGTTTAAACACTTTAACATTTAATACTAAAATTTTAACTGACAAAAATGCATAAAATAATATTATAGTTTGAATCTGCTGGGTCTCCTGAAAAAAATAATAATCATATTATGTGTGGGATTCTCACTGTAGAATGGCCTAAAGTAGTGTAGCATCTAAAAACTACAAAACAGCTCAGCACAATGACGAACACAGTTTTTTTCTATTTAATTTGAGTGTTTAATTTCTTCAAAAGGGTCAAACATGCAGTTACTAGAAAACCTCCATTTTACTTCAGGTAAGGGTTTGGCCAGTGATGGGAGTATATGCATATTTAACCTGCTCTATCTTCATCTGGAGTGGCACAAGTGCACAGCTCTTTAATTTTATATTTAACCCACTTGCAGAAATTAGTTTACATAGGGGGTTTACATAGTAAAAGGGGGACAGTTGTTTTAAATGCTCTAAAAATACAGAACGTTAATTTAACACTAAATGATCCCTTTTATTTGCCAGCAGCATGCTGTAAAGTCCACAACTTGTTTTCTTCTATAACTGTTACATATAAATCATACAGAGAGAAGTGCACTCACAGGAACGAACAACCAGCTCAATACCATTGTTAGCCTGTTCATTTAGTTTCAATATGTTATTTTCAAAACTGACATGGAAAAAGCACAGTTCTCACTGCACTGTGTGAATAACAGTTGCAGTTATGATGTAGTGGACTGCTTCTGGTTGAGCATATAAGCTCACTATAAAAGATCCCCTAACTGAATCTTAGAATATATAGTAAACCAAAAACACAGGCTAAGGTATGCAATCAGGAATATGAAAATGAATAGACTATAATAAAACATATTTATTAGTAGCATAGAGAACGTTGTAGATTAAAAAACATAAAAAACATATATTACTGTAAGGATGCGGGAGAAGACAGAATACAGGTGCAACTGGATGTGGCTAGTTCTAAATAGTGATGTGCAAAAAGGTGCACAAAAGTAAATGACGTGTACACGTTAAAGGAGGAAAGAAAAAATGTGTATATGAACAGTGTCCAATTGGAAAATAGTGGATAAATCCTAGTGACCAAAAAGTCCACTTTGTCCATCTTCTTGGAATTGCCACAGTAGTCCTAAATGTCACAATAATCTTGAGTGATATGTAAAATTAGTGTAGAAATAAAAAATAAAATAAAAATAATGTAGGTCAGTGAAAAAAATACCTGAAAGGAAAACAGAAAAAACAATTGGCTAAATTACAAGTTTTGCGGTATGGGTGAAAAAGCAGTGTTAAGGCTCTTTTTCACTACCACTGGTATTACTAGTCTTGCAGGTTTGCTGTACCGCACACTTTTTTGTCTGTAACGCAACATAATTACCACAGCTTTCAAAAAGTCCTTTTTCAATGGGACTCCCATAGCACCGATATTACGAGTCTCCCTGGGAGGCCAAAAAGTGAGCGGTACAGCCTATACCGTCAAGATCCATACCATAAACTGAAAGTCAGTAGTTATGAGTTTTATGCTACAAAGCTGTAACATAAAACTCATAACTAAAGTGCTAACAGCCTAAAAGAAAGCAAAATCATTTTGAGTAAAGCCTAACAAATTGTTGGTCATGTTTTGCTATGTGATTGCAGTTTAACAGCTATGCACTACACTAACACCCATAAACTACCTATTAACCCCTAAACCGAGGCCCTCCCACATCGCAAACACTAAAATAAAAATATTAACCCCTAATCTGCCGCTCCGGACATCGCTGCCACTAAATAAACATATTAACCCCTAAACTGCCACACTCCCGCCTTGCAAACACTAGTTAAATATTATTAACCCCTAATCTGCTGTCCCTAACATCGCCCCAACCTACATTACAGTTATTAACCCCTAATCTGCCGCCCCCAACGTCGCCGCCACTATACTAAAGTTATTAACCCCTAAACCTAAGTCTAACCCTAACACCCCCAACTTAAATATAATTAAAATAAATCTAAATAAAACCTACTATCATTACCTAAATATTTCCTATTTAAAACTAAACACTTACCTATAAAATAAACCCTAAGATAGCTACAATATAACCAATAGTTACATTGCAGCTCTCTTAGCTTTTATTTTTTTTTTATTTATTTTTTTTTTAAATAATTTTTTATTTGAGGAAAAACATAAGGTACAAAGAGAGAAAAAAGAAAAACAAGAAAAATACAATGCAGTTGAGACATTTTCAAAGATACACTCAGCAGGTAAAAGTGGCAACAGCAAATGTGGAGTCAAGAGTATCATTTTAAACAATATTATAATATAACATAAAATGTCAACCAATCTTTTCCTCAGTTTTTTTTGATAGAGAACATTAAAATAACAATATAATTAAGTGGGGATATGTGCTCTCGAATGGTAGTCTCAGATCATGTAGAAGGGTAATACATGTAGAAACATAAAACGTGAAAGAAAATTGACATTGAAAGAAAATAAGTAAATAGGTGGAGGATTATAAAAGTTGAATATGAAGTCAGAAAGGAGGGTGGTAAATATAGGTATGTAGTAGGGGAGAATTAATTAGATATTACTTTGATGGGAAGTTATCTCAGAAGGCTGCGGGCATAATTGAGTTAATGTCAGACTGGATTAGTTGGGAAATTTTTCCCACCAAGGGGCCCAAGTAGCTTGGTAGAAATCTAATTTATCAAGTGCTGAATGGGAGCAGGCTTCCATTTTTGATATATAGTTGACTGTAGCTATAATCTGTGAGGTGCTAGGAGGGGAAAGCTGCTTCCATGCTTTAGCGATTTCTAACTTAGTAGCCATTAGGAGATAAATGGATAAAGCTTTATGTGTAGGCGAAAGTGGTGGGAAATTGAGGTGGAGTAGGCCATTTTGGGGACTTAGTTGGAGAATAATACCCATGGAGTGTAGTAGGTTAGTTACCCAGAGCCAAACAGGAGAGAGCCGGGGGCAAAACCACCAGATATGAGCCTGGGTTCCGAGTTGACCACAGCTTTTCCAACAGTTAGGAGAGTGAGAGGTGAATATTCTGTGGAGAGTTGCAGGTACTAGGTGCCAACGGACTGTAATTTTGTAATGGAGTTCCCAGAGGGAAGTACAGTGTAGCAACTTTCTAGTGGACTTCAATTCTCTATACCAGGAGTCGGCGTCGGCCGTGAAGTTGAGTTCAGTTTCCCAGGCTATAAATTGGGATACCTTTGGCTGAGAGGAGGGATCCAATAACATCTCATAGAGAAATGACAAGGAGCCTCTAGTCTTGTGGGATAGGGACCATCGCTGTTCCCATTTCGTAACTGTTCTGATGCAGTCTCTAGGGAATCCCCAAGACCTGACTATAGAAGAAAGTCGGAAGGCCTCAAATTGTAACTGAGCTGGAATGCGGAATTTATTGCAAATCAACGTGTGAGAAATGCCACCAGAATGGTCATAGAGGTCCATAATACGGTCAACTCCAAGGGAGGACCAAGAATGGACGTGAGTGTCAGGTAAACAAAAAAGAACACTGGCTATAGTTTGGCACGGAGAGGGGTGAGGGGCAATTGAGGGCAAGTGTCTGGTCTGGTCCCAAAACTTGAGGGTGTCCAGAATCACCGGGTGCGTGGTAACGAGATTTTCCCAGTAATGAGAGGGGATCCAAGGAAGGTCTATTAATCTAACTCCCGGAGGGAGAAGAGACTGTTCGATATCCCTCCAACGGGCCTGGTTGTCAGTGTGACCCCATTCAATCAAATGAGCCATGCGTGCCGCTTGGTAGTAAAGAATGATATTAGGCATTGCCAGGCCTCCTCTATCACAAGGCCTTTGAAGGGTTTGTCTCGACGTACGAGGTCTCTTACCTTTCCAGACATAATTGGTAATAAGGCTCTGGAGTTTATTAAGTAGCGGGCGAGGAAGATTAAGCGGGATCGTGCGAAAGAGGTAAATAAGTTTCGGGATATAAGACATTTTAATAGCCGCAATTCTACCAGACCAGGAGATGTCTCGAAGATCCCAAGAGTCTAGTAGTTTTTTCCATTCAGGAAGTCTTTCTGTGAAATTCTTAAGGATAACTGTGGTTACACTGGGAGAGAGATGGATGCCGAGTAATTTTAGGGAATGTGGGGACCACTGGAACCTGTATTTTTCACGCAGAATGATGAGATCCCGCGGTTTGATATTAATATGTAGAGCTTGGGTTTTGGCTAGGTTGAGTTTGTAATTACTTAGGGCCCTAAACTTAGATATGAGTTTGAAGACAGCAGGGAGTGATCTAAGTGGATCAGTGAGTAAGAGAGTGACATCGTCTGCATATAGAGAGATGGTGTGTTGACTGGAACTAACAGGTAAGCCGGAGATATTTGGATCAGTTCTTATGGCTTGTGCAAGGGGCTCGATGGAAAAGGCGAACAGGAGAGGGGGCAGCCCTGTCTCGTCCCGTTGGAAATGTCGAAACTATTGGATTGAAACCCTATTCCTTTAATTCTGGCAGACGGACACGAGTATAAAGCCTGAATCGCAATAATGAATCGTTCCGGTAGTCCAAAGGCGCGTAGGGTTTCCCATAGATACTCCCACCTCACCCTGTCGAAGGCCTTCTCAGCGTCCAACGACAGGGCTAATGTGGGGGCATCTTCATTAGCACTCTTCAACAGAATGTCCAATATGCGCCTGGTAGCATCGGGGCCTTCTCTTCGGGGGATAAATCCCACTTGATCTGGGTGTATGAGAGTGGGTGTAATTTGGGCAAGCCGATTTGCTAAAATTTTTGCGTAGAGTTTAGTATCGATATTAAGCAAGGAGATAGGGCGGTAGCTCCCACAGTCTTGGGGGTCCTTACCTGTTTTTAGGATAGTGGTGATGGAGGCCTCAAGGAACTCCTTTCGGAAGTGTCCTTTGTTGAACACCTCGTTGAAAACCTTGCAAAGAATTGGGGAAATTTGAGGGGAAAAAGATTTATAAAATTGACTCGTGAAACCATCTGGTCCCGGGGACTTGGCAGTTTTGAGATCTTTAACTGCTGAGGTAACCTCTTCAAGAGAGACGGGGGAAATGAGGACTGTTGTATCCGCATGATCTAATTGGGGAAGATTTAGGGAGGCTAAATATCTGCGTATTGCAACTGAGTCAAGAGTTTTCGTATAGTCTGAGGAGTCTAGATTATACAATTGGTAGTAATAATGTCTGAAGGCGTCTCCTATATCAGCAGGGGACGTGACACAACCGGAAGGGGTGTTTATGGAGGAGATTTTGGCTTGCGCTGTCCTGTTTCTCAGTTTCCTAGCTAGCAGAGTAGAGACCTTGTTGTTGTTATGGTAGTAAACTTGTTTAAGTTTATTCAAAAGACGTTGAGTTTCGTCAATCTCTAATTCTTTTATCTGTCTAGAGATCTCCAAAAGTTGATCATTTACTATAGGAGAGTAGGAGTTAGAGAGTTTAAGTTTTAGGGTTCTGTGTTGACAGTTAAGAGATGCAAGTGAAGCTCCTCGAGCTGACTTAATCTGGCTATGTTTGCTAATAAAGAAACCTCTAAGATATGCTTTCAGAGTGGCCCAAAGCACCTCCTCTGACAGAAGAGGAGAGCGATTGATACGTAAAAAGGTGGTGAGAGTTGAAAGAGTCTCCACCTTGATCCAAGGAATGGTGACTAAAAAGTCTCTAAGACGCCATGTCAAACTCACAACAGGCGAAGGAAAGTTACCTATTTCGATGGTCAGAGAATCGTGGTCTGACCACGAGACGACTGAAATTGTTGCGTCCAATACCTTACACAAGAGACGAGAGCTCAAGAAAAAGAGATCAATTCGGGTGTGCGATTTATGGGGAGCTGAATAAAAGGTGTACTCTCGTCTATCAGGGTGTGACGCTCTCCATACGTCGTAGAGGTCATACTGTTTGATTAGATTTTGAAAAGCATTAGCAAGCGGGCGTAGTGTCCTCTCCGAGGTGGAAATTGGGGGGCCCATTCTGTCAACCAAAGGGTTCCAAATAAGGTTAAAGTCTCCACCCAAGATCAGTTCCCCTTGGGTCACAGCCGAAACCGACTCCAGAAGTAGTCTAAGAAAACGAATTTGTCCTGAGTTGGGAGCATAAATATTTACCAGTGTGAATAAATTATTATTGAGTTTACAAATTAATATTAAGAAGCGTGCTTGGGTGTCTTTTTCTACATAAATTTCTTCATACGTACTAGAGGAGCTTATCAATATGGCGACCCCTCTGGTTTTGGAGTGAAAGGACGAGGTAACTACTGTAGGGAATCTCCTGTATGTATGTGTGAAATCTGTACTATTTAGCCAGTGTGTCTCCTGTATGAAGGCTACGCCGATTTTGTTTCGTGTAAGCATGTTAATCATTAAGCTACGTTTGGTCGGGGAGTTAAGCCCTTGGGAGTTAAGGGAAATAAACTTCAATTCTGACATTGTGGAAGTAGGATTATGTTTCTTAGGTCAAAGTTCAGGAGTCTACTGGAGAGAGATGTTTGAAGAAAAAATAAGTTCCTATTAATTTCAAAGAGCCCACTTAAGTGAGTTAAGGGGAGGGGATGCAGCGGGCAAAAGCCGCTCGAATTGGGGGATAAAAGGGAGATGGGGGGGGAGAGCAACGGGAGGCAGGAGTTGCTTAGCGTATAGACTTTTGATGAGAATGTTACGTGGTGAGAAAAGGGAGGTGTAGACCTTGGAGTGTAAGCGAGGGGTAAGGGGAGAGGTAGTAAGAAATCTAGAGGGGAGGGTTAAGAAAGAGAAGGGGTTTAGTGTTAGGTATTGTAAGATAAAATTAGTGGAGATTATGATCAGATAGGATCTAGTGTCATAAGGTCTCCGTCTGAGGCACTATGTACCCTCGAGGGGAAGGAAAGGTGATGTTATTAGTGTATGTGGGGTATAGTGAAATTGAAACAGAAAATAGTTAAAGGGGGAGAGGTGTGTCTAATAGAGGTTATACTGCACTTGAAAGGTTGACGTGAGAGAGAAAAGAAAAAAGGTTCTTAAGGATAAGTACATTGAGTGGAGGCAAACTATGGATTGGGGAAAACCCACCCATTACAAACAGCAAGTGAGAAAACAACAGTAAAAAACATTTCAAACATTGCACTTATGTAAAATACAACATACCATACCAGATAAGAATAAACCAAAACACAAATGTAAGAAGGAGAATAACTTGAGAGACTACACTGTATCTCTAAATTAAATAAATACGGATTGGGAGAAAAGAATGACAGTGATGAGTAGATTAGGAAAGTAGCTGTAGCTGGTATGTAATAGTGGAGGTGGGCTAAAAACTCAGGGGGGTAGGACTACTATGTGGTGAGTAAGGCATGTACTAACTTTTAGGAAGAGATTCGGTTTACCTTAATGTAGTGAAGAAGTAGTGAAGATGTGTAGGTGAGGTAAGGGGGAGTATGGGCAATGTGTAGTATCAAACCGCTTTTCAGCTATTTTAAAATAATAAGCGTAAGGTAAGTGAAGTGAATGAGTACATGTGATCTGTAGGCGTACTTGAGTCTAGGCTAAAGGAAAATACCAAAAGTGGGGATGGGGGTTGGGTAAGCTAATTGTACGAAGTGTGAGGTGGTTGGGTGTAATCATAAAATATGAACTGTAAAACAATAATAATCAGAAGACAATTGTTGGAGGAGGAATTTCAAGCATAAATCTTTACAAAGTAAATTTACATTTACATTACCCGGCCTTCAACATCAAGTCTCTATTGGCTGATAGTCCAGAGAAATAAACAGAATCTTTGTGAGGGAGACCTCTGAAGAAAGAGAGGTGGAGAAATAACATGTAGATATGTTTTATGGGAGGGAGGGGCGGTCCAGTGGTTTGAGTACTTTGTAGGATTAAGTAAAGAGAGTAACAGAGAATTGCAAATTGAGAGTGTCTCTTCACAATAGTGATCTCTTCTGGGATGGAGGTGATGAGATTACTTCTCTGGTAGGATGGAAATTGAAGGCTCGTTGTTGTGATCGCCAGGGGGCAGCCGTGGGGTTGAGCTCCTTTGAGGTGTCCTGGGGGATAGAAGGAAGATTGTCAGCTGTAAGAAGTTTCAGGGACTGCAAAACCTGGAATCCCTGCTCAAGAGTAGTGATGGTGTAAGAGGTATCATTAAATTGGAAAAATATGCGGACAGGGAAGCCCCATCTGTATTTGATGCCATTGTTGCGAAGACATTGAGTAATTTGGTGAAAGAGTCTTCTTCTAGACAGAGTATGGGTGGAGAGATCTGGAAAGATCTTTATGTCCTGAAATGGTTCTTTCAAGATCTTATTTTGAAATGAGGCACGGAGGATCCTTTCTTTAAATGTAAAATAGTGTAGCCTCACAATTACATCTCTGGGGGAGCCCATGGGTGCGTTCCGTGGTCTAAGACCTCTATGGGCTCTGTCAATAAGGCTTTCTTGAGAGGGAGTGGGACCCAAAAGCTCATTAAAAAGTGATTGTAGATGAGTAGGAAGCTCAGCAGGATTAACTTCCTCAGGAATACCTCTTATTCTGAGGTTGTTGCGACGTGATCTGTGCTCCTGATCTGCCAGTTTGGTCTCCAGGCCAGATATCATTTCGGCAAGTGACTGGGCGTAGGCCAACAAATTGGAATGGTCAACATGAAGATCTTCCTGTTTCTTTTCCAGAGAATCTGTTCTCTCTCCTAGTTGGGAAATATCCTTCTTGAGCTCAGAGACTGACGCTTTAAGATCTTGCTTCAGCGATGTATAGTGTGAGTCCATTTTAGTAGAGAGATCTTTAATGGATTCAAGGATTGAGGAGGAGGAGGCGTGGGACATTCTCTCAGCAGAAAGAGAGAGAGGGCGAGATGAATCCTTGGCTGATATGGTGGAATCTCTTGAGTCGTCATCTGATAGATCTTGGTCAAATGTATTCTTATGTGAGAAATGATCTGATAGAGTCCTTTTTGGAATGTCCCTGTGCTTTAGTTTCTTTTTCTGTGAGTGGGCCATCTTACTCATAATAATCCAGCAGAGTGGAAATGTTGTTGAGAGGTTCTGATTATGAGATTTGTAACGTGTCGTGAAGCAGAGAGTGAATATCAGGGACCCCTCTAGACAGTGATGTCTAGATCAACTTGGGAGGTTAACCGCTGGAGAATGATTAGGAGTGCGGACTGGTAGTAGACTTTCACTGGCACAAAATTATTCCTTCCCTGATTTCAAGCAGAGGTTAGTTGTATGTGTACTGTGAGGGTGGGATTTCCAGACGGTTCTCTCCCCAGGGAGTTGCTCTCTGCCGAGCAAGTAAGGAAAAGGAAGTATGGGGTATGACCCGTGGGCACAGTGGGCCGACGGGAAAGGGGGGGGTAGAGAGGTCTGGTGTGAATAGGAGCGGTAAGTATCACCTTATATAGGATACTTGCATAAAATCCTGCTCAGATTTATTAAGTACTTGATAATATATCCCCACTTCTAGTAACTGGGATTCCAGGAAGGAATAATGGATGGGGTCTCACTCTAATAAATATATCTGGTGATAGCACATCAGGTAACTTTACAGGGGATTATAGTGCAGTGTCTTCAATCAAAGTTCAGTAGTGTTCGTAGCTTGTTTTGCAAATGTAAAAGCTGTTATTAAATATGAGTGGAGATGGAATGATGCTCCACGTGGGGACTGCTTACCCCAAAGAATATGACTGTATCTTCACCAGTAAACCTCGCAGGTAGGAGAGCTGGGAGAGAGGGATCGGTGAGCTCAGAGATGTGAGGCGTGGGGTATAAGTGGTAATAGTGCAGGTCTGACTATTTAAGTCTCTTGTTAGTTTAAAGAGGTTTGGTCATATGGATGAAAAAATACCCACGTGGGGATGTAGCCTCAGGGGTATGAAGCAGACCTGTAAGCTTTTTGATGGCAGTTGTGCGTCAAGGGAGTGCTCTGTGGTAACTGACTTACAGTGTTTACAAAGGATCCGGTAAAATGGAGCTTGAAGCACTGAGGGCTAATCTACACAGGGGAGTTTAAATAAAAATAATAGAAGTCTCCCTTCTGAGGTTATAATAATGGATAAAGTCTTACCCTGAAGGCAACTGCAACGGTGTCTCAGAAGAATCCGGTGTGTGAGAAGGCAGAGCTGGCCAGGTCTAATGCTGGAGCAGGTCACTTGTTAGCGTGGCATAGGGGTATGCTGCAGCTGAGGATAGCGTGTTAATTGTAAGGGCAGGACGGCCCAAGCCGCCCTGTGAGGGAGTAGATGCGGTTACGTTCTCCCAATAACCAAGGATAGAGAGCGGCTCTTCACCAGTGCAGTAGATGAGGTATAGCACAGAGTTCGGCAGTAGGAAGGATACCGGGTGAAGCTGTAGCCTATATGTAGCTTTGTTCCGATCTGCCTCCTTCTATGCTTCTGAGCGGGTCCGGAAGTTCAGCTCTGGCAGCGTTGCAGATTGTGGCGTAGCTAGAAATTCTCAGCTGAATAAAGTTGAGCGGCTTGCCTGATAATTAATTCTGCCCCTGTAAGGACCAGGTTATTTCTTCTAAGTATTAGGGAAGGGTTGGGGAAAAAATAAAGAGAAGAAAAGTGGGAAAAAGAGTTAAAATAAGACTCGGTCTACAGAGCTCCTGTAAAGCATGACCACTCAGTAGCGTGGCAAGCTCCGCCTCCTCTTAGCTTTTATTTTTATTTCACAGCTTTTGTATTTATTTTAACTAGGTAGAATAGTTACTAAATAGTTATTAACTATTTACTAACTACCTAGCTAAAATAAATACAAATTTACCTGTAAATTAAAACCTAACCTGTCTTACACTAACACCTAACCTTACACTACAATTAAATAAATGACATAAATTAAATACAATTACCTAAATTACAAAAAACAAACACTAAATTACACAAAATAAAAAAAGAAATTCTCAGATATTTAAACTAATTACACCTAATCTAATAGCCCTATCAAAATAAAAAAGCTCCCCCAAAATTAAAAAAACCCTAGCCTAAATTAAACTACCAATAGCCCTTAAAATTGCCTTTTGTGGGGCATTGCTCCAAGGAAATCAGCTCTTTTACCTGTAAAAAAATACAAACAACCCCCCAACAGTAAAACCCACCACCCACACAACCAACCCCCCAAATAAAATCCTAACTAAAAAACCTAAGCTCCCCATTGCCCTGAAAAGGGCATTTGGATGGTCATTGCCCTTAAAAGGGCATTTAGCTCCTTTTCAAGTGCCCAAACCCTAATCTAAAAATAAAACCCACCCAATAAACCCTTAAAAAAAAACTAACACTAACCCCCGAAGATCAACTTACAGTTTTGAAGACCGGACATCCATCCTCAACGAAGCCGAGAGAAGTCTTCATCTAAGCGGGAAGAAGTCCTCAACGAAGCTGGGAGAAGTCTTCATCCAAGCCAGCAGAAGTGGTCCTCCAGACAGGCAGTCTTCATCTAGACGACATCTTCTTTCTTCATCCATCCGGCGCGGAGCGGCTCCATCTTCAAGACATCCGGCGGGGAGCATCCTCTTCTTACGACGACTCTTCCAGAATTAAGTTTCCTATAAATGACGTCATCCAAGATGGCGTCCCTTGAATTTCCGATTGGCTGATAAAATTCTATCAACCAATCGGAATTAAAGGTGAAAAAATCCTATTGGCTGATGCAATAAGCCAATAGGATACAGCTTCAATCCTATTGGCCTCACATTATATTGGCTGATTGGATCAGCCAATAGGATTGAAGCTCAATCCTATTGGCTGATTGCATCAGCCAATAGGATTGTTTCACCTTTAATTCCGATTGGCTGATAGAATTCTATAAGCCAATCGGAATTCAAGGGACGCCATCTTGGATGACGTCACTTAAAGGAACCTTCATTCTGGAAGAGTTGTCGTAAGAAGAGCTTTTATTTGTAGGTTGGTTGTGTGGGTGGTGGATTTTACTGTTGGGGGTTGTTTGTATTTTTTTTTTACAGGTAAAAGAGCTGATTTCTTTGGGGCAATGTCCCGCAAAAGGCCCTTTTAAGGGATATTGGTAGTTTAGATTAGGCTAGGGTTTTTTTTTTTACTTTGGGGGGGCTTTTTTATTTTGATAGGGCTATTAGATTAGGTGTAATTAGTTTAAATATCTGATAATTTCTTTTTTTATTTTGTGTAATTTAGTGTTTGTTTTTTGTAATTTAGGTAATTGTATTTAATTTATGTAATTTATTTAATTGTAGTGTAAGGTTAGGTGTTAGTGTAAAACAGGTTAGGTTTTATTTTACAGGTAAATTTGTATTTATTTTAGCTAGGTAGTTAGTAAATAGTTAATAACTATTTAGTAACTATTCTATCTAGTTAAAATAAATACAAACTTGCCTGTAAAATAAAAATAAACCCTAAGCTAGATACAATGTAACTATTAGTTATATTGTAGCTATCTTAGGGTTTATTTTATAGGTAAGTATTTAGTTTTAAATAGGAATTATTTAGGTAATGATAGTAGGTTTTATTTAGATTTATTTTAATTATATTTAAGTTAGGGGGGGTTAGGGTTAGACTTAGGTTTAGGGGTTACTAAATTTAGTATAGTGGCGGCGACGTTGGGGGTGGCAGATTAGGGGTTAATAAATGTAGGTAGGTGGCGGCAATTTTAGGGGCGGCAGATTAGGGGTTAATAATATTTAACTAGTGTTTGTGATGCGGGAGTGCAGCCGTTTAGGGGTTAATATGTTTATTATAGTGGCGGTGATGTCCAGAGCGGCAGATTAGGGGTTAATAAGTATAATGTAGGTGCCGGCAATGTCGGGGGCGGCAGATTAGGGGTTAATAAGTTTATACTCGGGGTTCATGTTAGGTGTAAACATAAATTTGGTTTCCCCATAGGAATCAATGGGGCTGCGTTACGGAGCTTTACGCTGCTTTTTTGCAGGTGTTAGACTTTTTTTCAGCCGGCTCTCCCCATTGATGTCTATGGGGAAATCGTGCACAAGCACGTAAAACCAGCTCACCGCGGCTTTCAGCAGCGCTTGTATTGGAGTGCGGTATGGAGCACAATTTTGCTCTACGCTCACTATTTGCCTGATAACGCCTGTGTTTTGTAAACCTGTAATACCAGCGCTGTAGGGAAGTGAGTGGTGCAATAACTTGCAAGTTATTACCGAGCAGCTCTTACCGCAAAACTCGTAATCTAGCCGAATATGTGCATAAGATCGTATTTTCACATGTACACGTCATTTTTTCTACACCTAGGTGTTTAAAGACATTTACTTTTGTGCACCTTTTTGCACATCACTATTTAGAACTAGCCACATTCATCCTGGATTCTGGCTTCTCCCACATCCTTACCGTACCGTTCTCTGCTGCGTTTTCATTTGGTTTGACTCAGGATATTAACTTTATGTTAAGAACATTCAATTTAGTCAGCAACTTATGTCAATGGCTCTTCCCTTAGTTATTTATTTATTTTATTTTTTTGCCAATTAGTAATAAAACATTTCTTCTCTTCACAATAGCATTATGAAAAGATATGCATTATACCAAACTAATATTACAGTTATTTAAGTGATATGCGCGCAGTAGCTTTACACTCACAACACTAAGATCTAGGTGGTATTAATTGGTAGACTGAATTGTTTTTCAGATGTTATAATAATAATCATATACTGATGGTATAGGACAAGCACTATATAAAACCAGAATGTTATATTCATTGCACTATTTGATTAGACACATATATACCCTTGTTATCCAACCTATGCCCTGGGATCTCCAGGCTTTTTACCTCCCTAATATGCATCTGTGACATACAGAGTTAACCAAAGCTGCACCAGTCACCTGTGGGTTAACTGAACCTTTCCACCTTAACCAGTTTGTCACAGTCTAGCCACTCCAGACAAGCCTGTGACTTAGTTCAGAGGGTGCAAGGGTTAACAAACGCTCTCTAGTCTGTACTAAAAAAATGCCCAAACTCCACCCTCACTAAATGCCCAAATGCCTCCCTCACTAAACTATCTCTGCTGCCACCATTTTAAGATTAGTATATGGGAAATCCTAAAGAAAAACCCAGACTAACAGAATAACAATCCAAAAAATACAATTTAGTAAAGATCAGTACAAAAAAACAGTATTGTTATTACTAGTCTCTTTGGTTAAATGGTTTAAATATTAGACAAAGGCTAAAGCTTAATAAAAGAACATTTATTATGAACTAAAAAGAGTCCCAGTGCATTTATATAAAAAAGGAGTTAAACAGAATTACACACAAAAGCAAAACAAAACTAAAATGGAGAAATATAACAGGACCTATAACTTTACTAGAAGAATACTTCAGGGAAATGTAATGGAAATGGTCAGACACGCTGCTGACCACAGCTTCCCATGTAGAATGGCAATATTATTTTGATGAAATCACAGTTAAGTAAAAAAATTCCTGAGGTCTGATTTCTGACCAGGCCCTTCCAGAGTGGGCAAGGAAGGTAGTCCACCCTTCTTTTATGTTACACTATAAACCACAGTGCAAGCCCTAGCTTATCTTGTGCTTTGGGCAAGCTTTTCTCTGAAATTCCTGTTAGTGAAGGGGTTACTGTATGTGATGTCCTTCACGGAAACATCACCTTATATTATTTAGCATTGGGGATGCTCACTTAAAAATCTACTACCCCTGCAATTGTAAGAAACAATTGTAAAAAGCCTGGCAGCTAAGGCTAGATTAGTATAGTATTGTAGTGTAGTTTAGCATTTGTTTTCATGCAGAGTTTTATTAGATTTTAGCTTCTATATAGAAATACAATAAGGCATCTGAAAAATGGGAGAATGTAAAATGTTGGGAATAGAAGCAACTCTGCTTGCTTTCGGACACTAGGGGATGATAAAGATAATGTATCTTTTTGTTCTTATTGTATTCCTTCTGCTCCCTTGTGTCTATGCTCCACAAACCTTTTCTTAAAGGATTATAAGTTTTTAAAAATGACCATATAAAAAAAAATATTATTTAAAAGAATATATAATCATCTGCACATTACACTTCATTTTGAAAACAATGCTGTTATCCTCAAAAAATATATATTTTAAATTATAACCTGACGTCATATAATACAGCCCATAAAATGGTTGTGTCTTCTTCAATAGTGAATATACAATTAAAATTTGCATAGTAATGAGGGCTGTGAATGCTACAGATTGTGTGCGCATCTAAAAACAAACGCCTAGATTACGAGTTTTTGTCGGTAAGGCTGTGCGGGGCTAACAAGCCTTTTTTTCTTACCGCTCACTTAAGTCAACGCTGGTATTACAAGTTTTCTTCAAGCCGGCGTTAGCCTCAGAAAAGTGAGCGTTGAGCAAAATTTAGCTCCACATCTCACTGTAATACCAGCATTGCTTACGGTAGCGGTAAGCTGGCAAAACGTGCTTGTGCACAATTTCCCCATAGGAAACAATGGGGCTGAGCTGGCTGAAAAAAAAATTAACACCTGCAAAAAAGCAGCGTTCAGCTTCTAACGCAGCCCCATTGTTTCCTATGGGGAAATTAATTTTATGTCTGCACCTAACACCCTAACATGAACCCTCAGTCTAATCAACCCTAATCTTATACTTATTAACCCCTAATCTGCCGCCCCCGCTATCGCTGACACCTACATTATATTATTAACCCCTAATCTGCCGCTCCGGACACCGCCGCCACCTACATTATACGTATGAACTCCTAATCTACTGCCCCCAACATCGCCGACACCTACATTATAGTTATTAACCCCTAATCTGCCCCCGCAACTATATTAAATTTATTAACCCCTAATCTGCTGCCGCCACCAACGTCGCCACCACTATAATAAATGTATTAACCCCTAAACCTCAGTCTAACCCTAACACCCCCCTAACTTAAATATAATTTAAATACATCTAAATAAATTTACTACAATTAAATAAATTATTCCTATTTAAAACTAAATACTTACCTATAAAATAAACCCTAAGATAGCTACAATATAACTAATAGTTACATTGTAGCTATCTTAGGATTTATATTTATTTTACAGGCATCTTTGTATTTATTTTAACTAGGTACAATAGTTATTAAATAGTTATTAACTATTTAATAACTTCCTAGTTAAAATAAATACAAATTTACCTGTAAAATAAACCCTAACCTAAGTTACAATTACACCTAACACTACACTATAATTAAACTAATTACCTAAACTACCTACAATTAATTACAATTAAATTAAATAAACTAAATTATGAAAAAAACAAACACTAAATTACAGAAAATAAAAAAGAATTATAAGAATTTTAAACTAATTACACATAATCTAATCCCCCTAATAAAATAAAAAAGCCCCCCCCCCCAATAATAAAATTCCCTACCCTATACTAAATTACAAATAGCCCTTAAAAGGGCCTTTTGCGGGGCATTGCCCAAAAGTAATCAGCTCTTTCACCTGTAAAAACATTAAACAAGATTAAAACCCACCACCCACACACCCAACCCTACTCTAAAACCCACCCAATCCCCCCCTTAAAAAAACCTAACACTACCCCCTTGAAGATCACCCTACCTTGAGACGTCTTCACCCAGCCGGGCACAATTGGTCCTCCAGAGGGTCCGAAGTCTTCATCCTATCCGGCCAGAAGAGGACCTCCAGACCGACAGAAGTCTTCATCCAGGCGGCATCTTCTATCTTCATCCTTCCGGAGCAGAGCGTGTCCATCTTCAAGACGTCTGACGCGGAGCATCCTCTTCATCCGACGGCCGACAACTGAATGACTGGTCCTTTAAGTGATGTCATCCAAGATGGCGTCCCTTGAATTCCGATTGGCTGATAGAATCCTATCAGCCGATCGGAATTAAGGTAGGAAAAATCCTATTGGCTGATGCAATCAGCCAATAGGATTGACCTCGCATTCTATTGGCTGATTGGAACAGCCAATAGAATGTGAGCTCAATCCTATTGGCTGATTGGATCAGCCAATCGGATTAAACTGCAATCCTTTTGGCTGATTGCATCAGCCAATAGGATTTTTCCTACATTAATTCCAGTTGGCTGATAGGATTCTACCAGCCAATCGGAATTCAAGGGACGCCATCTTGGATGATGTCACTTAAAGGACCAGTCATTCAGTCGTCGGCCGTCGGATGGAGAGGATGCTCCACGTTGGATGTCTTGAAGATGGACCCGCTTCGCTCTGGAAGGATGAAGATAGAAGATGCCGTCTGGATGAAGACTTCTGCCGGTCTGGATGTCCTCTTCTGGCCGGATAGGATGAAGACTTCGGACCCTCTGGAGGATCACTTGTGCCCAGCTGGGTGAAGACGTCTCAAGGTAGGGTGATCTTCAAGGGGGTAGTGTAAGGTTTTTTTAAGGGGGATTGGGTGGGTTTTAGAGTAGGGTTGGGTGTGTGGGTGGTGGGTTTTAATGTTGGGAGGGTATTGAATTTTTTTTTACAGGTGAAAGAGCTGATTACTTTGGGGCAATGCCCCGCAAAAGGCCCTTTTAAGGGCTCTTTGTAATTTAGTATAGGGTAGGGAATTTTATTATTTTGGGGGGCTTTTTTATTTTATTAGGGGGATTAGATTAGGTGTAATTAGTTTAAAATTCTTGTAATTCTTTTTTTCTTTTTCCGAAATTTAGTGTATATTTTTTTTGTAATTTATTTTATTTAATTTAATTGTAGGTAGTTTAGGTAATTAGTTTAATTATAGTGTAGTGTTAGGTGTAATTGTAACTTAGGTTAGGGTTTATTTTACAGGTACTTTTGTACTTATTTTAGCTAGGTAGTTATTAAATAGTTAATAACTATTTAATAACTATTTAATAACTATTGTACCTAGTTAAAATAAATACAAAGTTGCCTGTAAAATAAAAATAAACCCTAAGATGGCTACAATGTAATAAGTATTTAGTTTTAAATAGGATTAATTTATTTAATTGTAGTAATTTAATTTTGTTTTAATTAAATTATATTTAAGTTAGGGGGGGTTAGGGTTAGATTTAGGGGTTAATAAATTTAATATAGTAGCGGCGACGTTGGGGGCGGCAGATTAGGGGTTAATAAATGTAGGTAGGTGTCTGCTATGTTAGGGACGGCAGATTAGGGGTTAATAAAATTTAACTAGTGTTTGCGAGACGGGAGTGCGGCGGTTTAGGGGTTAATACATTTATTAAAGTGGTGGCAATGTCCGATCGGCAGATTAGGGGTTAAATAATTTTATTATAGTGTTTGCGATGTGGGGGGGCCTCGGTTTAGGGGTTAATAGGTAGTTAATGGGTGTTAGTGTACTTTGTAGCACTTTAGTTAAGAGCTTTATGTTCCGGCGTTAGCCCATAAATCTCTTAACTACTGACTTTTAAATGCGGTAGGAGTCTGGACAGGAGAGGGTCTACCGCTCACTTTTTCAGGCTATCGTAATACCGGCGTTAGCAAAATCCCATTAAAAAGATAGGATACGCAATTGACGTAAGGGGATTTGCGGTATGCTAAAATCGCGGAAAAAAAGTGAGCGGTAGACCCTCTCCTGCCTGACTCGTAATACCAGCTGGCGTTAAAAAGCAGCATTGGGACCCCTCAACGCTGCTTTTTAAGGCTAACGCAAGACTCGTAATCTAGCTGAAAGTAAATAGCATGCACATTACTGATCTGTATTTTTCCTAAATGTGTAGCCCAGAGTTTAATTCTTGCACAAAAGGACTGTCATGTTCCTTCATCACATGATCGATCAATAAATATGACTTTTATACAATGCTTGTCAGTCTAGGAGTACAATAATGTTTTAGGCACTATATGCAGTGTTACTATAATCAAATTTATTATGCTCGTTTATCTAGGGGTGCTTGCTCCGTCACTCTGCTTTCTATGTTGCTGCTGATGGTCACGTGATTCCAAAAACTGTGACATCAGTGATTTACTCTAAAACCCATTGTCCATGCGCGGGAGATGTAGCAATGAATAGTGCAGCCGTCGGTTTGTGTACGCTCCCAGGGGTTGACATCAAGTAGAGAAACCAGGTTGGGTTCGTAAATCGGAAGATTTAATATAGAAGTTGCAGCAAAATGACTAAAAACAAAAAATTAGAAGGTATTAAAGCATTACACATGTTTACACTGAACTCTGGAATGGTTGAATAAATAAATTGCCTTTTGTATCCGTTTTACTCACTTTCATCTTGTGTTAGATATTATTATTATCAGTTATTTGTAGAGTACCAACAGATTCCGCAGCGCTAGATACTAGAAAGTTCTCTTAATGTTCTGACTGAAGATGTCTGCTGTGTTGCTTTTTTTAATCCACAATAACCTGTGCTTACATCAGGCAGTTTAACAGATGACTAGTTTAAAAGGAAGAATAAAGTAAGCCTAAGTTGAAGAAATATACTAAGCTCCGTGAATCTCATTGCTGTGTGTTGTAAGCTTTCCAAAGTATAAAACAGTGATCTGCTCTATTTAGTTTTAACAGATTAAATATTCCAACATTAAATACGTATATAAATGATGCTGCTATATTGAAGGAGATAGACATGGTATTGGGATTATCAAAATATTCCTGTCTGAAATAAAGGAATGGAATATTTTGTAAATATAATTAATGTAATTTGGTTATTTTTGTCCTTGATGATGCAATCTGCCAAAAATCACATTTTAATATCCATTTCAGCTTCTGATATTACTGCCTCTGCTTTTCTATTAGTATAAAAGGGAAGCAAGGGCTGCTTGGCATTGGGCATGAATTTGTTCTACCACTGCTGGGCGGTTTAGATATTCATCTGGGAATGATTATACCAATTTATTCACATGTCACTTTGCTCATGATTAATTCACTTGTAATATTATTTTCTGGGCTCAGAGCGATATACAGACTGCAAATAGAATTCTCTAACCAAAGCTTATATTTCTTGCTCAGGAATTATTTTTCTCATGTTGGTTTTTTTGCCGTTTTCCAGAGTTCAGAAGTTTACAAGTGAGGAATGTGGCCAGTTCTTTGCAGTTTATGTTTAGAAACAGTGGGAGAATAATTAAAAATATTTATTGAGTAAGGGGACTTAAATCGGCATCATAAAATAAGATTATTATTTTTTAAAATACATTTAACCCTTTGATGACAGGGTTGATTCGTCTACATCGGAACAAAATTCCAGTGTAGACAAATTAAAATCCCGCGAATGTGCACACGATCGCAAGATTTTAATGATGGGATCCGGTCAGGAGGGCGATGTGTTGGTACTGATATACTTACCGATTTAGAAAGTCATCAGTCAATAGTATAACTTAAAGGGTTAAGACAAAATTAAACATTCATGGTTTAGAGTCATTATTTGTGGGTTTGACGCTCAAGCCCCTATAACAGGCCAGATTGTATTGGTCTGCCTGGGTAGGTCAGCTGGTCACGCCCTTTGACTCACCTGTGCTCAGGTAGGGCAATCTTAGAATCTGGATGATTAGTGACATTTGCAGACTGAGGTTGAGAAACGCTGATCTTAAAGCGAGTCCCAGGGAAGGTTCCAGGTCTTAAATTTACAGGTTCAAAGCACAGAAAGTAAATTAGTTTCTTGTTTTTAATATACATGTGTTATAGCTCTTTCAGAAATGACAGAAACTGACTTATAGCTCATAGAGTGTAGTTGTTTGCCTGTGGCATATATATAGAAAGTTCTGAGACCTTAAGTGCCTTGCTACAAGTGGTTAAAATATTAAAAAGGTACATTATTTAAATAGCAAAAATCGTATATTGATGCCAAGTTCACATACAGTAGGAAAATACAATTTCATTGTCTCCAAATGGCCATGAGCTCGTAACAAAACAAAAAAGTCCATCCTCCTCATAATATATTGAGAAATGACCAGCATGTTTTAATTAAAAAGCACTGAACCATTTTTGTTAGTCTCATTTAAGTCTTAATCTAAAGTACAAAATTGCAGCCACATTTGTGAATCCATTTATAAGCATTTGAAAGCCAGTGTCTAATGTTTAACGCTGGGTTTAACTTGAACTATTACTGCAATACTCTGCACCCATTATAAATTAAAAAAAATTGAGGTAATAAGGCAGCAGTACTAAAATGCCTGATCGTCTCCCCTCTTCAATGTTATATGTATTTTCTTCCTATTTATATCAAACTACAGTCATATCAATTTATTGCATTACACAAATACTTTTCTTCTTCTTTTAATATCATCATAAAAGGTTTTCTGAAATATTAGATTATAATTATGTGTTTTTACCTAGTCTTAAATTGGAAAATGTCTGATTCTAAATTACACATTACTCCCTAGTTTACATATTAAAGCTCTGTTTAAACATTTTATATCATCACTATCCAAAGACTGTAACACTGTTTACATTGCACATTGATTTATCATTGCAGCTAAAATCTTTTTCTCTTTGTTGTGAGCTACTTCCATTCATTTATTTTAAGGGAAACAGTAAATTAATGATAGATAAAATGATGTATTTATAGAAATGATTTGCCAGAGAACAATATGTAGATGTATTTTTTTAAATTGTTAGTTATTTAAATATTGAATACATGAGTATAACACATGGGTGTCTGGAGGGGGGGAGGCAAGGATTTTTGCTTTGCACCTAGGCTGGCCTGGAGTTGACTGCCCGAGTCACTAAGAACTGTGCAGCTGTCTGGGAGTGCCCAGTGCATGGGAGTGCCGGTCAGTTTGAGTGTATAGATACAGTACTGTGCAAAAATCTTAGGCCACCAAAAGCTTTGTTGTTTTAGCAAAGTTTTAATGAACCTCCATATTTATTTTTCGTCTCTTTATTAAGATGCAAACCAAAAATACAGGAAATATGTACACAAAATATTAAAAAAAACACAATTTCTCTTGTTAAGTGTATCCAGTCCACGGATCATCCATTACTTGTGGGATATTCTCCTTCCCAACAGGAAGTTGCAAGAGGATCACCCACAGCAGAGCTGCTATATAGCTCCTCCCCTCACTGCCATATCCAGTCATTCTCTTGCAACTCTCAACTAAGATGGAGGTCGTAAGAGGACTGTGGTGTTTTATACTTAGTTTATTTCTTCAATCGAAAGTTTGTTATTTTTAAATGGTACCGGAGTGTACTGTTTATCTCAGGCAGTATTTAGAAGAAGAATCTGCCTGCGTTTTCTATGATCTTAGCAGAAGTAACTAAGATCCTTTGCTGTTCTCACATATTCTGAGGAGTGAGGTAACTTCAGAGGGGGAATAGCGTGCAGGTTTTCCTGCAATAAGGTATGTGCAGTTAAAATATTTTTCTAGGGATGGAATTTGCTAGAAAATGCTGCTGATACCGAAGTAATGTAAGTAAAGCCTTAAATGCAGATGCTGTTAGAGCCATGTCTGATACTGCGTCGCAGTATGCAGAACATGAGGACGGAGAGCTTCAGTCTGTGGGTGACATCTCTGACTCGGGGAAACCTGATTCAGAGATTTCTAATTTTAAATTTAAGCTTGAGAACCTCCGTGTATTGCTTGGGGAGGTATTAGCTGCTCTGAATGACTGTAACACAGTTGCAATTCCAGAGAAATTATGTAGGCTGGATGGATACTATGCAGTGCCGGTGTGTACTGACGTTTTTCCTATACCTAAAAGGCTTACAGAAATTATTAGCAAGGAGTGGGATAGACCCGGTGTGCCCTTTTCCCCACCTCCTATATTTAGAAAAATGTTTCCAATAGACGCCACTACACAGGACTTATGGCAGATGGTCCCTAAGGTGGAGGGAGCAGTTTCTACTTTAGCAAAGCGTACCACTATCCCGGTTGAGGACAGTTGTGCTTTTTCAGATCCAATGGATAAAAAATTGGAGGGTTACCTTAAGAAAATGTTTATTCAACAAGGTTTTATTTTACAGCCGCTTGCATGCATTGCGCCTGTCACTGCTGCAGCGGCATTCTGGTTTGAGGCCCTGGAAGAGGCCATCCATACAGCTCCATTGAATGAAATTATTGACAAGATTAGAACGCTTAAGCTAGCTAACTCATTTGTGTCTGATGCCATTGTTCATTTGACTAAACTAACGGCTAAGAATTCCGGATTCGCCATCCAGGCGCGTAGGGCGCTATGGCTTAAATCCTGGTCAGCTGATGTGACTTCCAAGTCTAAATTACTCAACATTCCTTTCAAGGGGCAGACCTTATTCGGGCCTGGCTTGAAGGAAATTATTGCTGACATTACTGGAGGCAAGGGTCATACCCTTCCTCAGGACAGGGCCAAATCAAAGGCCAAACAGTCTAATTTTCGTGCCTTTCGAAATTTCAAGGCAGGAGCAGCATCAACTTCCTCCGCTTCAAAACAAGAGGGAACTGTTGCTCATTCCAGACAGGCCTGGAAACCTAACCAGTCCTGGAACAAGGGCAAGCAGGCCAGAAAGCCTGCTGCTGCCCCCAAGACAGCATGAAGGAACGGCCCCCTATCCGGAAACGGATCTAGTGGGGGGCAGACTTTCTCTCTTCGCCCAGGCGTGGGCAAGAGATGTTCAGGATCCCTGGGTGTTGGAGATCATATCTCAGGGATATCTTCTGAACTTCAAAGCTTCTCCTCCACAAGGGAGATTTCATCTTTCAAGGTTATCAGCAAACCAGATAAAGAAAGAAGCATTCCTAAGCTGTGTGCAAGACCTCCTAGTAATGGGAGTGATCCATCCAGTTCCGCGGTCGGAACAAGGACAGGGATTTTATTCAAATCTGTTTGTGGTTCCCAAGAAAGAGGGAACCTTCAGACCAATCTTGGATCTAAAGATCTTAAACAAATTCCTCAGAGTTCCATCATTCAAAATGGAAACTATTCGGACCATCCTACCCATGATCCAAGAGGGTCAGTACATGACCACAGTGGACTTAAAGGATGCCAACCTTCACATACCGATTTACAAAGATCATCATCGGTTCCTAAGGTTTGCCTTTCTAGACAGGCATTACCAATTAGTAGCTCTTCCCTTCGGGTTGGCCACTGCCCCGAGAATTTTTACAAAGGTTCTGGGCTCACTTCTGGCAGTTCTAAGACCGCGAGGCATAGCGGTGGCTCCGTATTTAGACGACATCCTGATACAGGCGTCAAGCTTTCAAATTGCCAAGTCTCATACAGAGATAGTTCTGGCATTTCTGAGGTCGCATGGGTGGAAAGTGAACGTGGAAAAGAGTTCTCTATCACCACTCACAAGAGTCTCCTTCCTAGGGACTCTTATAGATTCTGTAGAGATGAAAATTTACCTGACGGAGTCCAGGTTATCAAAACTTCTAAATGCTTGCCGTGTCCTTCATTCCATTCCACGCCCGTCAGTGGCTCAGTGCATGGAAGTAATCGGCTTAATGGTAGCGGCAATGGACATAGTGCCATTTGCGCGCCTGCATCTCAGACCGCTGCAATTATGCATGCTAAGTCAGTGGAATGGGGATTACTCAGATTTGTCCCCTCTACTAAATCTGGATCAAGAGACCAGAGATTCTCTTCTCTGGTGGCTATCTCGGGTCCATCTGTCCAAGGGTATGACCTTTTGCAGGCCAGATTGGACGATTGTAACAACAGATGCCAGCCTTCTAGGTTGGGGCGCAGTCTGGAACTCCCTGAAGGCTCAGGGATTGTGGACTCAGGAGGAGAAACTCCTCCCAATAAATATTCTGGAGTTAAGAGCAATATTCAATGCTCTTCTAGCTTGGCCTCAGTTAGCAACACTGAGGTTCATCAGATTTCAGTCTGACAACATCACGACTGTGGCTTACATCAACCATCAAGGGGGAACCAGGAGTTCCCTAGCGATGTTAGAAGTCTCAAAGATAATTCGCTGGGCAGAGTCTCACTCTTGCCACCTGTCAGCGATCCACATCCCAGGCGTAGAGAACTGGGAGGTGGATTTTCTAAGTCGTCAGACTTTTCATCCGGGGGAGTGGGAACTCCATCCGAAGGTGTTTGCTCAACTGGTCCATCGTTGAGGCAAACCAGAACTGGATCTCATGGCTTCTCGCCAGATCGCCAAGCTTCCTTGTTACGGGTCCAGGTCCAGGGACCCGGGAGCAATGCTGATAGATGCTCTAGCAGCTCCTTGGTTCTTCAACCTGGCCTATGTGTTTCCACCGTTTCCTCTGCTCCCTCGACTGATTGCCAAAATCAAACAGGAGAGAGCATCAGTGATTCTGATAGCGTCTGCGTGGCTACGCAGGACCTGGTATACAGACCTAGTGGACATGTCATCTCTTCCACCATGGACTCTGCCTCTGAGACAGGACCTTCTAATACAAGGTCCTTTCAATCATCCAAATCTAATTTCTCTGAGACTGACTGCATGGAGATTGAACGCTTGATTCTATCAAGGCGTGGCTTCTCCGAGTCAGTCATTGATACCTTAATACAGGCACGGAAGCCTGTCACCAGGAAAATCTACCATAAGATATGGCGTAAATATCTTTATTGGTGTGAATCCAAGAGTTACTCATGGAGTAAGGTTAGGATTCCTAGGATATTGTCCTTTCTCCAAGAGGGTTTGGACAAAGGATTATCAGCTAGTTCTTTAAAGGGACAGATTTCTGCTCTGTCGATTCTTTTGCACAAGCGTCTGGCAGAAGTTCCAGACGTCCAGGCATTTTGTCAGGCTTTGGTTAGGATTAAGCCTGTGTTTAAAACTGTTGCTCCCCCGTGGAGCTTAAACTTGGTTCTTAAAGTTCTTCAGGGATTTCCGTTTGATCCCCTTCATTCCATTGATATTAAACTTTTATCTTGGAAAGTTCTGTTTTTGATGGCTATTTCCTCGGCTCGAAGAGTCTCTGAGTTATCTGCCTTACATTGTGATTCTCCTTATCTGATTTTTCATTCAGAAAAGATAGTTCTGCGTACCAAACCTGGGTTTTTACCTAAGGTGGTTTCTAACAGGAATATCAATCAAGAGATTGTTGTTCCATCATTGTGTCCTAATCCTTCTTCAAAAAAGGAACGTCTTTTGCATAATCTGGACGTAGTCCGTGCCTTGAAGTTTTACTTACAGGCTACTAAAGATTTTCGTCAAACATCTGCCCTGTTTGTCGTTTACTCCGGACAGAGGAGAGGTCAAAAAGCTTCGGCAACCTCTCTCTCCTTTTGGCTTCGGAGCATAATACGCTTAGCCTATGAGACTGCTGGACAGCAGCCCCCTGAAAGGATTACAGCTCATTCTACTAGAGCGGTGGCTTCCACCTGGGCCTTTAAAAATGAGGCCTCTGTTGAACAGATTTGCAAGGCTGCAACTTGGTCTTCGCTTCACACCTTTTCAAAATTTTACAAATTTGACACTTTTGCTTCTTCGGAGGCTGTTTTTGGGAGAAAGGTTCTACAGGCAGTGGTTCCTTCCGTTTAAGTTCCTGCCTTGTCTTTCCCATCATCCGTGTACTTTAGCTTTGGTATTGGTATCCCACAAGTAATGGATGATCCGTGGACTGGATACACTTAACAAGAGAAAACATAATTTATGCTTACCTGATAAATTTATTTCTCTTGTAGTGTATCCAGTCCACGGCCCGCCCTGTCCTTTTAAGGCAGGTCTAAATTTTAATTAAACTACAGTCACCACTGCACCCTATGGTTTCTCCTCTTGTTTCGGTCGAATGACTGGATATGGCAGTGAGGGGAGGAGCTATATAGCAGCTCTGCTGTGGGTGATCCTCTTGCAACTTCCTGTTGGGAAGGAGAATATCCCACAAGTAATGGATGATCCGTGGACTGGATACACTACAAGAGAAATAAATTTATCAGGTAAGCATAAATTATGTTTTTTAGAACAAAATGGCTTCTTCAGTCAAAAGTCAGTATTTAGTGTGACCTCCCTTAGCACTAAGCACATCTTGAACTCTTTTTGAGAGACTGTCCTGAAGTTTTCTGAAGTAATCTTCTGATATATTATACCAGGCTTCTTTCAGCACTACCCAGAGTTCTTCTTTAGATTTAGGTTGTCTTTTATTTAAAATAAAACCATCCCCAATCATGCACTTTCCAGAAGGAATAACATGATGATTTAAAACCTGTCTGTACTTTTCAGCATTCATGATCCCATCAATTCGGACAATATCGTCAACACCACTGGCAGAAATGCAGCCCCAAACCAGGACAGAACCTCCATGATGTTTCACTGAAGGCCGCGAGCACTTATTCTTCCATCTCTCTCCAACTCTTCTCACATAATGTAGATGATTGGACTCAAAAATTTCAAACTTGGATTCATTACTCCATAATACTCTTTTCCACTGATCTTCATTCCAATCTTTGTGAGCTTTAGCATATCTTAGTCTTTTCACCCTGTTCCCCTTCCGAAAAAGTGGTTTCTTGACTGCTACCCTTCGACAAAGACCATTCCTGATCAAGCTTCTTCAGACTGTAGAAGGGTTAACTTGGCATCCCGATGAAGCTGCCAGATGCCGAGACAGGTCCTTGCTGGATTTTGTCCGGTCTCTCAAAGAAGAAACTCTAAGAAACTTCTCATCAGATTTTTAAAGTTTTCTTGGCCTTCCAGTCCTTTTTTTTTTCCTTGACATCTTCTGATTCTTCAAATTTCTTTATAACAGCTTGAATACCACATCTTGAGTATCCATTTGTTTGCTAATTTCCATTGGAGAGTGACTTTGCTAATGCAAAAGTAGGATTTTATGTCTGTCAAATTATGTGATCTTTGGAAGCTTGCTAATTAGACCAACTTTCAATCACACCATTCCATTTAAAATGACAATGAATTAAACTCATACCACATGTGTATGTATTGTTCAAGCATGTCTTGCACAAACCTGGTGTAATAGACCTTTTTCATAGCAGTGATTTTGACATGAAATAGTGGGACAAATAAAGGTGTTAGCAATGACATTAATTAGGGTTCCATTCCATTTAGGTTTACGAGAGTCAGGTTCCAGGTAAACTTTCTAATTTACTTCTATTATCAATTTTTCTTCGTTCTCTTGCTATCTTTAAAAAGCAGGAATGTAAAGCTTAGGAGGCGGCCCATTTTTGGTTCAGAACTTAGGTTACGCTTATTAAATGTAGCCACCAATAAGCAAGCACTATCCAGGGTGCTGAACCTAAAATGGGCTAGCTCCTAAGCTTTACATTCCTGCGTCTTAAATAAAGATAGCAAGAGAACAAAGAAAAATCGATAATAGGAGTAAATTAGAAAGTTGCTTAAAATTGCATACTCTATCTGAAACAGGGGTGGGCAAGAGGTAGATTGTGGTCTACCAGTGGACTGCCAGTGAATTTTGAGGTGACCGCCTGGAAGATTTCAAAAGTCTGCATAATACGAGAAACATTTCTGACACATCTAGATTCTGAGTGAAGAGCCTCGCCACCGTAGATGTATGAGAAATGTTTCTCTTATGCAGACTTTTGAAATCGGCTATGAGTCTATAACAGCTGTGTACTTCAGCATGCGTGATGCAACTGTAGCTGAACTCGCTACCCCAGCTTTGGTTACTGCCTGTCCCAAACGCTCCTACTTTTAGTCTCAAGAGCGGTCAGTCCATAGTACAGACTCTTCATGCGCCAGGCTGAGATGCTGCTTGGTTTCCCTGGGTTTGGCAGTTCCACGTCCTGCTCTGTCTGATATTCTGCTGCTATTTTCTAGTTCTGTCCTCCGTTACTTGTCACCAGGCTCAGCTGGGTGAATGGTCTGGTGTTGCTTTTTTCTCCAGGGTCTGTTACACCCCTCATGGTATTTTACTTACTCTGTACCAGGCTTTGATGCTGCTCTCTGATACTTTCTTTCACACTAATATTAGCTATACTTTGTGCTAGTTTCTGCAGCTTTCTGTGCCCATAATTTGTTGTCATCAAATTGTGCAGGTCAGTGCTGTTGCTGCTAAACCATTCTCTGGTTGCTGTGTAAGGCGGTACAGAGCCTGCAGGTCCTGCCCCCTAATCAACCTGACATGGCATCCAGCCACTAAAATTACTTTGTAGAATTAGTCTGTCTATGATTAGGTGAGAATAGTTAATTGTCATCGTTGTACCTGAGCTGTGGGGTTCCCATGTGTTCCAGGCTTGACTACTCCACTAGCCCTAGACTCGAGCCGTCTTGATTGTGAGACTACTTATTCATACTCAGGCGCAGTACACAGATAAGGTTGCTTGATGGTCCCAGCGTGACGTAAAGAGAGAGCTCTCGCAGTAAGTAAAGAGCGCGGCTGTATTTATTATTAAAGAGCACGGCTGATTTTTGAAGCTGTATTTGTGACAAAAATACAATTTTCAGCCAGCAGGTCCTACCTTTGGCAAAAATACAATTTTCAGCCAGCAACCAGTTTTTTGTTTTTTTTAAAGTTAGGTGACCACGTCAATTGGAATAAAATTAGAGGTAGCCCTGGCCTTACAAAAGTCTGCTCACCCTGAATCGTGAAAGAAAAAATTAGCTTTAGTAACCCTTTAAACATGTACAAATCACTAATATAACAGGCATTCACCAGAAATGTCCCTTTCATATAGGTTTTTACATCAATACTGTTTTATAGTGTGAAATGACAATGAGCAGTTGTTTGGCTGTATATGTTGAAAACTCAATAAAAACTATTTAAATAAACACATACATGTACTGTATTACATAAAGTCGTATGCACAATGTTTTTCCTGAGGTTGCGATTATGTATTATGTGTATTATGTATTCTCGCGTTTCTGTTGGTTCTCGTGTGCTGGCGAGACATTACATATAAAACAGATAAGGATATAACATTAGTGCATATTAAGTACATCTAAAATGACATCAGTGTGTTTTGTCTTTGAACAAAAGCAATGTTCATTTGTAAAAAGAAGTTTTGAAATAGTATGAAAATAAAACTTGAGGTTTATGTCATGTATGAGCAGTCACAATAACTTTACTTTTCACTTTGGTTAGTATTTCTAGTGTTAATGTTATCGTTCTAGTACAAGGGTTAACCATGGACACTTACAAGTGTGAACTTTCCACTTTGTGCAAGTAATTGAAAGTATAGGAAACATTGGTTATTGCGAGCTCACACAAGCAAACTCACAGTATTTATTTTAATCCACAGCTTATAATACGTGTTTTAGAGGTAAAAATATGACCTCATGATAGCACTTGCACTACTTGTGATAACAATTGGGTTTCACTTGCAGTTTAGACCATAATCAATTTATTTTCTTTAACCCCTTAAAGGTACATGAAATCCAAAATGTTTCTTTCACGATTCAGATAGAAAATACAATTTTAAACAACTTTCTAATTTACTTCTATTATCTATTCTGTTTCATTCACTTGGTATAATTTGTTGATGGAGCAGCAGTGCACTTCTAGTTTCTAACTTAACACTTGGGTGAGCCAATCACATTCAATATATATATGCAGCCACCAATCAACAGCTAGAACCTAGTTTCTCTGCTGCTCATGAACTTGCCTAGATAACCCTTTCAGCAAATGATAATAATAGAAGTAAATTGGAAAGTTGTTTAAAATTGTATTCTCTATCTGAATCATGAAATATTTTTTTTGGGTTTCATGTCCCTTTAAGGACTAGGAGTTTCAGACAAAAAAAGTTACTCAAAAGACCAGAGCCTTTTTAGCATTTTTGTTATCACTCCATTTAAACAGAAAAAGAGCCTTGTTTTTTTATTATTTACCTATCAAAACTACATATATATATTTTTTTTTTAGTAGACAACCCAAGGTATTGATCTAGGCCCATTTTGGTATATTTCATGCCATCATTTAACTGCCAAATGCAATAAAATTAAAAAACTTGTTACCTTTTTCACAAACTTTGGGGTTATCACTGAAATTATTTACATATCACGTATGCAGTCATAACATAAAATGTTAAGTTTTAGGGCTTTTTTATTTCTGCAGTGTAGTATCCCCCCTTACCCTCCTACCTCCCTGATCCCCCCCCAAACAGCTTTCTAACCCTCCCCCCTCTAACTACTATCCGCCACCTTAGGTACTGTCAGCTGTCTGCGAGTACCCAGTTCATATACGTTTTTTTAATTTTTTTTAAATTTATTTAAAAACAAACAAAAAAAGCTATCATTTTTCTGTAGTGTAGCACCCTCCCCACCTGCTTCCTTCCAAACGATTTTCTGTAGGTCCCCCCTCTCCCAACACATTTTCTTAAGGTAGTGGATCCCTCCCTCTATCTCTCTCCCTCCCTCTCGCTGTGGAAATCTTTTTCTACAGTCTAGTGGTCCCACCCACTCCCGACCCCTTTCTCTTTCTCCTGCCGCCCTCCAGCATCACTGATATTCTGCATCACTGATATTCTGCAAGCTTGCTGCTGTCAGCGAGATTGCCGCATGAAGACCGCAGGACAGCTGCGCCGTTCAGGGTACGGTGCTGCTCCTTAAATTGAAGGTAAACTCTCCCCTTTTTTAAATCAGACCCGGAATGTTAGTGATATTTTAGATAGAATTTAATTCATCAGTTGTTAATGAAGATGCTCTGTAACTTACTTTTTAATATAGATAAAAAAATTCAAATATCCTGCACTCCACCGCCGACTTCAAAAGTAATTTTTTCTGTGTGTTAAAGGTTTGACTTGTTTTTTAATCAGCGCTCTAGCTACAACAAATTGCCATATGGGGAGGGCACTGATTGGGCAAAAATTCAAACCATTAGCTCAAAATTGGTTTAGCAAAAACTTTCTAAGTTGGCCGACGGAGCTCAGGGAATTTGAATTTCATATCTATATTAAAGAGTTAGTTATAGCGCATCTTCATTACAACTGATGAAATAAACTCCATCTAAAATATCACTAACATTCTGAATCTGGTTTTAAAAAGGGGAAAGTTTACCATCACTTTAAAGGCTAAATGTTGTTAATGGGTTAATGTTTTGCACCCACTGACCATGCTGCAAATCACTCCGGTAAGAGTGGAAATTGATTGAATGTGATTGCTACATTGAAGTGAGATTTGTTATCAAAAGACTGGCCTGTTTTAAAAAATTCAAAATGAAACATATTCATATAGAGAATGCAATTTAAAGCACTATCTCTACTGAGCATTAACAACAGTTCACAGTATATACAGTCATGGCCAAAAATATTGGCACCCCTGCATTTCTGTCAGATAACGCACCACTTCACCCAGAAAATTGTTGCAATTGCAAATGTTTAGGCATTCTCATGTTTATTTATTTTGTTTGTATTGGTATGACACAAGTAGAGAAAAAAAAAAGCCAAATCTGACACATTCCACGCAAAACTCCAAAAATGGGCTGGACAAAATTATTGGCACCTTCTCAAAATTGTAAGAAATAATTGCATTCCAAGTTTGTGATGCTCTTGTAATTTGTAATTAAACTCACCTGTATCAATTAACAGGTGCTGACAATGTAGAAATCACACTGGCAACCAGTTAAAATGGTGAAAAATGTGCTCAACCTTTCTGTTGTGTGTCTCTGTGCCACACTGAGCATGGAGAAGAGAAAGAGCAGCAAAGAATTGTGGATTTGAGAACAAAATTGTGGAAAAGCATGGACAATCTCAAGGTTACAAGTCCATCTCCAGAGATCTTAATGTTCCTGGGTCCACTGTGCGCAACATTGTCAAGAAGTTTACAGTCCATGGCACTGTACCTAAGAAAAAATGATGAAAGATTGCAACAAAGGATTGTTCAAATGTTGGATAAAGAACCTTGATCAACTTCCAGACAAATTAAAGCTGACCTTCAGGCATAGGGTACAAATGTGTCAGCTCACACTATACGTCACCATCTGAATGAAAAGGGACGCTATGGTAGGAGACCCAGGATGACTCCACTGCTGACACGTAAACATAAAGAAGTCAGATTGGAGTTTGCCAAAATCCTTTTGGGAGAATGTGCTGTGGACAGACGAAACAAAATTTAAAGCTTTTTGGTAATGCCAATCATTCTACCGTTTTCAGAAAAAGAAATGAGGCTTTTAAAGAAAAGAATACAGTCCCTACAGTCAAATATGGTGGAGGTTCACTGATGTTTTGGGGCACTGGATGTCTTGACTGTGTGCATGGCATTATGAAATCTGAAGACTACCAAAGAATTCTGTGGTGCAATGTAGGTCCCAGTGTCAGAAATTTGGGTCTCCGTCAGAGGTCATGGGTCTTACAGCAGGACAATGACCCAAATCACACGTCAAAAAGCACCCAGAAATGGTTTGACAAAGCACTGGAGAGTACTGAACTGGCCAGCAATGAGTCCAGATCTCAATCTTATAGAGCACCTGTGGAGAGATCTGAAAACAGAAGTTGGGAAAAGGAACCCTTTCAATCTGAGAGACCTGGAGCAGTTGGCGAAAGAAGAGAGTGGTCTAAATTCCAGTAGAGAGGTGTAAGAAACTCATTGATGGTTACAGGAAGCGATTGATTTTTAGTTATCTTTTCCAAGGGGTGTGTTACCAAATATTAAATTGAGGGTGCCAATAATTTTGTCCAGACTATTTTTGGAGTTGTATGTGGAATGTGTCAGATTTGGCTTTTTTTTCTCCACTTTTTTGTGTCGTACCAATACAAACAAAATATATTTTTGGCCATGACTATATATATGCTTTTGTGATTGACTGATAGCTGTCACATGAAAGAGGGGCAGGACAATAGAAGCAACTTACAAATCTGTCAGAAAAAAATCTACTTATTTGAAGTTCAGACTATTTCATTGTATTTTTATTATGCATTTGTTGATTATGCAGTTGTACTGTTTTTAAAGGTCCTTTAAGACCCATAGAATTGTCCATAGTTTCAAATTTGCATTTTTATTTTTCTAACATTAGTTACTAAAACTGTATATATTACAGTTGGTTGGTATACAAATGTATAATAAACTGGTGTTATCACTTTTATCCTACATAAACAATAGTCACTTTGAAGCAATTAATGCTGCTAAATAATATGTTATATCTTTTCCAAAAGATACCTAAAAAGATACATAAAAAGTATGAACTGCAAGGGAGAATTATAGTTTAAATAAAAGTAACAAAGTGTCACTCCCTGTATAACTGCGTCATTTTGTATCCCTTGTAATGTACAAGAGATTAACTCAATCCTAGCAGGCAAAAATGTCTGTAGGAAAGAGGAACTTCCTTTCCACTAAGTAGAAGCTTTATGAGATACAATCTTTTTGATTTTGGATATTTTAAGATGATTGAAGGTGCTCCCTTGTGGTGTGATAGGGCTTTTCTGTGTATCTTATCTCCTGTGAAATAGGACACACACATGGACATACACCAGAGAGAGCTATATTGTGTAGTATTTGTATTAGTATAGTAAATGCAGTTGTTACACAAATTGACTCAAAAGTGAGGCCTCAGTCTGTATGAGGTGAGCAGCAAGGGCATATAAATGTGTTAAAGGGACAGTAAACACCTTGACATTTTATATAAAATGATTGTATGCATAATGAAACAACTTTGCAATATATTTTTGATTATTTATTTTGCTCCCCCTTTGTGTCATTTAGCTCAGAAAATAGAGCTGATATCCGAATGTAACTCTGCCACATATCTGTACCTAATTGGCTTTATAATATAACAACTGTAAAACAATGCACTCTATACTAACATTATAACTGGGATTAGCCTTGTTGTCTGTGGAATAAAACCCAGATTGGCTGCTCCAAATAAGGCAAATGGTTGGTGGAGTTTGGCTGTTGAAAAATATTTGTAGTAAAAGGGATGTTACTTAAAGGGACAGTCTACACCAGAATTTTTATTGTTTTAAAAGATAGATAATCCCTTTATTACCGAATTCCCAGTTTTGCATAACCAACACAGTTATATTAATATACTTTTAACCTCTGTGATTATCTTGTATCTAAGCCTCTGCAAACTGCCCCTTTTTTCAGTTCTTTTGACAGACTTGCAGTCTAGCCAATCAGTGCCTGCTCCCAGATAACTTCTCGTGCACGAGCACAGTGCTATCTATATGAAATACGTGAACTAACACCCTCTAGTGGTGAAAAACTGTTAAAATGCAATCTGAAAGAGGTGGGCTTCAAGGTCTAAGAAATTAACATATGAACCTCCTAGGTTAAGCTTTCAACTAAGAATACCAAGAGAACAAAGCAAAATTGGTGATAAAAGTAAATTGGAAAATTGTTTAAAATTACATGCTCTATCTGAATCATGAAAGTTTATTTTGGCCTAGACTGTCCCTTTAAAAAAAAAAACATTAAGACTTGGCTGGTATATTACCAACAATTGGTTTAAGGTTTTAAAATGTGATTGTGTTTCTTTATAACACATGCATTACAATGTTTTTCCTGTGTAACAGTTTCTTACAAGATGATTAATGCATACATATTTCTTTTCTGCAGGATTCGAATACAGGCAGTGAATGATATTGGAGCTGGCCCTTTCAGCCACTTTATCAAAGTCAAAACAAGTGCACTACCGCCGTTACCGCCTCGGTTAGAGTGCGCAGCGGCAGGACCACAGAGCCTCAAATTAAAGTGGGGAGACAGCAGCTCCAGGACGCAGTTATTTGAAGATATTGTTTATATTCTTCAAATAGAGGACAAAAACAAAAGGTACAGTTAGAAATAAACTTTTAGTTATGTGATTTTATTCAATGCAAAAAATAACATCTGGTCCATTAATATTCTCTAAGGTAGAAATGTTTGTGTAAACCAAATCTGGCTAGCTCTTTAAAGGTGCATGATACCCAAATGCCGAAGTGCTTGAAAGTGATGCAGCATATCTGTAAAAAGCTGAATAGAAAATATCACCTGAACATCTCTATGTAAAAAAACGAAGATGTTTTATCTAAACATTCTGTAAAGAGACTTTAAGAAGCCAATCAGGATGCTAGTCCCAGGACTTGCAAGGGAGTGTACAGCTGGCTTGTGAAGGCACAGTCATGTTATTTTCCTATTTAGTTTAAGAAAGTTTACTATGAAATTTCACAAGATTTCAGTGAAATCTCATGAGATCCTAGCAAAGCAGAGAATAAAATTAGTACTGCTGATGCTGATTGGCTGTTTTTTTTAACTTGCAGCTGGACAGTAGCTGAAGTATAACTGTTCACAGAGGTTTTACTCTGGTGAGCTGAAGAAATTTTGAGGTAAAATATCTTCCCTTTTTACATAGCGATGCTCAGGTGATATTTTCTTGTCATATTTTTACAGTTATGCTGCATCAGTTTCAAGTGATTTAGCATATGAGTATTATGACCCTTTAACGTTCTATGATTTCCCTAATTAAAATAATACTACTAAATAAGAACGAATGTCAGTAGAGTCTCACAACCTTTTAATTAACTAATTTTGTTTGAACAGCTGCTACATATAAACATGTTTGTTGTGCAGCATACTGGCTCTTACCAATAAAGATTTCAAAAACCAATTTAGAACAAAATTGGCAGTAGAGCCTGGTTTGGGTTTACTGACTTCTGAATATCACAACTCCAGCTACTTCTTGGTAGTATAAGTTAAATGCAACTGAGGGACCATGATATTTAATTGCTGCTTGGTGTTCTTTATCACGCTCTAGTCATTAGGGGTCCTCGGTTCCTATCACTGCAGATTATCTGTTGTAGTCTAAGTGGCTCACAGGCAACCAGTTTTTGTTGCTGTTCCTTGGAAAATGCCTTGTATACCAGAGATGACCGAATATTGTTTAATTTATTGCGCTACCTACTCAAATGCTTTTTAAATAATTACAAGGGCACTTTGCATTGGTTTATAAATCTTAACTCTATTTAATAGATTAGTTGATAGACAATGTTGAAATTGGTAATATTTGTGTCACCGTGGAGTTCTTTAGGTAAGGGAATCTGAGTTTCTCTACAAAAGTGTGTTTGCATGTTTAAACTCACTGTTTTATATTGCTGTATTGCTAATACAGAACTAAATGAGAACTATGTGTCATCTCAGTCAATAGTGTTATAACAAAGAATGAGTTCATGTCAACCGTTTTTTCAACAAATATGACATTCCAATGGCATGTCACAAAAATCTTAATAATAATGTAATAATAGTGTAATAATAACTAAAGCTTTAATGAAACCACCTATATCATTTTGCCTTCTTTAGTTTCTTAGGAAGCTCTTGAGGCTTGTCTTTAGTTGTTTACACTTTGTATTGCTGTATTGGTCTAGCAATATTATCACAATGTGTGTGTGTCTGTGTGTGTGTTGTGGTGATAGATAGATAGAATCGTGTTCAATTTACTAGGTTTAGGATTAGATTACAAGTGGAGCGCTCCAGCTCGTGTGATAACATCACTAGACGGAGGCTTTTTGTGCGTGAGCATAAAACCAGTTTGCAAACAAAAATATTGCTACAGCCTTAACTTCTTCTTCCCTAGGTTTCTATGGGGTGTAAAAACTGCAAAAAAAACCCCAAAAAACTAACACCAGCAGTGTAAATTCAAGAGTGCTAAACCTGACATGAAATATTAAAGCTTCACATTCCAATGCTCTTCACATAGAAGAATATGTTCTACTTATTCTTAAATGCATATTTCTATATATATATATATATCTGTATATATCTATATATTTATTCTTATATATTTGACATGAACAGTATCATATATATATATATATATATATATATATATATATATATATATATATATATATATATATATATATTTAATAACAAAAAGTACTGCTGTCTGACATCAATCACTGTTTGGTTTTTTTTAATATAAAACCACTAAATCTTATAGTCTTGTATTCCTATTTTATTTTTTTTGTATGTAGTAGTATGCCTCAGTGAATAATTCTACATTCATCTGTGTTAAACCTTGTTAGCCATTTACCAGCCCATTCTTTTAGTCTTTTTCATATCTCTTTGCACAGCAAGTAAATCCCTACTTGCTCTATAATTCCTACATATGAAAATAAGTTGATCTCTTTGGGACAGTTATTTCTGTCTGGTAGAATAGGCTTTTCTACATTTACACTCAAGTGCAAATTGTTAGAATGGTAATTACATCTATCTAATCATATACTGTAATTGCAAATTAACTATATTATGTTTCATATTTTTTTCTAATTGTAATCACTGTATAAATCTTCAATGTCTTGCTTACTATTGAGAGGTACATTTTAAAAGGATTAAAAGAAGTTATTACGGGCATTCTGAAATTGTCTTTATCAAGAAGAAAATGTATTGTACTTAGTTATCAGCTTAAAATTGTCATCATAACCTTACTAAAAGCATTGCTGTTATTTTCAGTACTGGTAGGCTTTTAAAAGCAGAAGCAAAACAAGGTTTATTAGAGGAAGTATGTAGATAGATAGCTAGATAGATAGATAGATAGATAGATAGATAGATAGATAGATAGATAGATAGATAGATAATAGATTGGAGCTGCATGGTTGTTTCATACCATTTGATTTGCCACTATATCAATTTTATTAAATACTTATAATTTTGTAAATGTTTCATAAATCATATCCAAAAAAATGTTTTTTTGTGACTTCATGTTATTTTGGGGTTTTCTGTAATGGCTATAGAAAAAGGCTGAAGGCTATTGCTTGGCACAATTCTTCCTTAGAATATAATGAAGCATTTAAATAATATTCAATACAATGGTTTACCTAGTGATTCTCAATTTAGTAATATTCTTCAAAAAAAATTCAATTTCAATCTGTATGGGGCTAGCAGAGTACAATATGGCTTTCACACAGAGTAAATAGCTCATACTGTGTGCCAACAAAACATTTTTGTATGCCGCCTTGGGCAAGTGTGCCAAGATTCACCAACCCTCATTTAGAGACTGTGTACAATATTCTCTAATGTAAGGCATGTTAAATAATAGTTAAGATTTCACCAGGTGGTAACCATAGGTTCTTATTTTAAAGTAAACCATTATTTATATACAGTTCACAATATATAAACCTGTGTTCATTTCCAAAGAGCCAGTAATATATGTGGCAAAAATAGACTTTCAAGATTTTACATAGTAAGCTTTGCTATTTTATCTGTTTTTTGTGTTTTACTATTTGATGTGGAGATTTGTCTGCTGCTCTTGTGATACATGTAAAGAGGTGGTGGGAGTAAGCTTCAGCTTTTATGTTAAATGTTCAGCAATCTTAGAACAGAACATTCAGTGCTTTTAGAAGACACTAGTATTAGCAATTGTGTACTGTTCAGCACATTGGTAATATATATAATTGCAGAATGTCTACCCTTTGTATTTTTATTTGTTTTAAAGTACAGTCTTAGAAGATAAACTCATTGATTGTAAAATGTTTAATGCAGAACTTCTAGTAAGTTACTATATATGTTGAGATGCTCATAGACTCATTTTACAGAAAAGAAAGTGCAAATCTTGGGACAATTTTATCTTCCCACTAAATGTGGGGAAAAGATACATTTCCTATCTAGGGAACCTTACTGTGAATCATTTTGTCTTCTCTATAGGTTTAAAATCTTCTTCATACCGTGTGTCCTATATATGTGTATGCACTAAATGATCATTTTATTCAGTGGATAATGGATCCCCTCATGAAACCCATGGCCAAGATTGTTAGTAATAAAAATAACAGCAAAGTATTTGTGATCATAATGGGAAAGGGTGTTGTTACATAGTAAAGAACCTTCCCCTCAATTAGATTGCAGGTCAAGAAGTGGATTCTAAACATCAGTTTGGGTCCCATCTCCCCATTCTTTTGATCAAATATCAGTCTTTGTAAAAACAAATATTTTAAGCTAAAGTTACAGTAAGTCTCCCACTCATTGGGTGATAGCTTTAGGGTACCCCTATGTCTATGGGTATGCCAAGGTACAAGTTAACTGAGGGCTTAAATCTGACAGTACAGTTGATTTCTTTTATAGCTGTTATTGATATAGAGTGGCATTCATACAATATAATATAAGAAGTCTTAAAGTTTTAAAGGTCAGCATATTTTGATTAATACCCATATTTTTCTTTTGTTTTTCAAAAGCATTTCCAAAAGCTCATCCCTTGTGTATTCTGATCTCATACTAATACAAATGTCTAACTTCAAAGGCACACTTGCAGCAGAACATCCAAGATTTACAAAACAATAGTATAAAGAAAGATATCTTTGTTTGAATTATTACCATTCCCGAAGTTCTTTCATATTCTGTATAAGCTTTTTGTTGCTAATATACAGTTTGTGTAGGGGGCTACAAAAAAAAAAATATTGAAACTTTAGTATTACAGAAATTTCCTATCATTCGTATTATTTGTGCAATCTTCACTATACACAAAATCTTGTTGTTTGCTTATTATTTTCTCATTATTCTTTGTTATGTTTTAGTCAGCACTCAGTAAATTAACAAGAAAAATTAAACAGAGATAGGTTATTATGATTATAACCAAGTTAATGACAAATTATATAAAAAAATATCCTGAAAGAAGGCTACTGGCGGCCTGCACTGGGTTTTCTTGGCCCACAAGGAATGCTCCACTGGCCAATTGACAAATTTAATTGTTATACATTTTTTTTTTTTTAAATCCTTATGCACCAGGTCAGCTCATTGATTTATGTTTTTAGTCTTCAAATAATTTTAAAGCAAATTAAAGTTAAACAATTTATTTAAGTATTAACATATATTTATGTACACATTTGATTAGTCATTGTCACGTTCAGATATTCAGATAATGTTTCTTGATAATGATTCTATTAGACTTCAGTGCATGTCTATGGAAATCAGTATTCAAATGTAAAATTGGCGCATTTAAATATTTGAAAGTTATGTTATATATTTAAATATTTGATATTCAAATGTTACATTCAATATAACTTAACATTTATCATTTTGCATGGAACCAACTCTGTAAAAATCTAAGTTCACTTCCAGAGAACATTTGCTGCCACTGCTTTAGCAGCATGTCACTGATTATTAATATGTGTGTGGACGCTTGCATGAGCATGCATCACTATTTTTTCCCCCTCCCCTTAAAAAAATCAGAACAAAGAATGTTCTGGGGCTTCTGGTGGGCAAACAAGGTGGCCACATCTCACAGGAGCTCTCTAGAGGGACAATGAGAAGATGAGAACAGCAGATTCTTGATACCCAGAAAACGAACTCTGCTGCAGTGCCGCCTAATCACGAGTGTGTTTAATAGCTATATATTTGTATAATCTTAAAGGGATATGAAACACATTTTTTTTCTTTTATGATTCAGACAGAGCATGCATTTTTAAGCAACTTTCTAATTCACTCCAATTATCAATTTTTCTTCTTTCTCTTGGTATCTTTATTTAAGTTTAGGAGCCGGCCCATTTTTTTTTCACCACCTTAGTAGCGCTTGCTACTAAATTAGGTTTCATATCCTTTTAAGGATTTTAAAATATTAATCTGTAACCCCTGTGTATTAAGAGGTTGACAATCATTGGTATATTGGCTATGTAGCATAAAATCTAAATTTATTTCTTCTTTGTAGGTTTCTTCCAATTTACAGGGGACCAAGCCACACCTACAAGGTACAGCGACTGTCTGAGTTTACTTGTTACACTTTCCGAATTCAGGCTGTGAATGATGCTGGAGAAGGACCAGTCTCAGATGTCTGTACATTCAGCACAACAAAATCAATTCCTCCATCAATTAAAGGTAAGTGATTAAGACAATTCTAATTAATTATGTGCATAATAACATTTTGTGTTTGTATGTGGGAGCTATGTAAACAGCATAAAACAACTAAGACACTTTTGGCTAGTAACTTGCTTCTCATCTAAGATTTTATCTTACATCTGCTGAATATACTTCACTTTTCATGAATAAAAATATGCTTTTATTTCTTCCTCAATGTATATATTTCTCTTCTAAAACTATCATACTTGCCTAGTGTGACAGTAAAGTCTTATTTCAGACACTGCTGCTCAACTGGACTTGAACATATCTTGAGCTTTAAATGGAGATATATGTGCAATAGCAGGGCTGGCACTGTGCAATAGTAATATTTGAAGGAGTGGTTTTAAACATAGCTAAAGTTACACTTGGGAGCTGTAATGCTTTGCCAGGGTAGCAGGGCTGTGCAACTTCTGCTCCTGATTGACTGAATCTTTTTTGTCTTTGTGGTTGTTAAAAACGTAGTAGTCTGGGCTCACCAATGCAAACATGACATGCCTAACAAATAGAAAATGGCATTTTTGCATTATAATGTCTCTTTAACTGTTTAGGAGTCATCATCCTGATGGGTCCCATTTTGTATTCAGATCCTGGGGACCCCTCCAGCTGCAGCAGTAGAAGGGTAGTGGACTAGCGGGACACTTTGTTGCCATTATTTATAGTGAATAAAGTTAATTATTGAGACTTTCTCCAATGCATTTTTTTTTAATTATACATATTACATATTGAATATACATACATTCTTAATTTATATTCAGTATCTTAACAAATGATTAAATGTCTACGACAGGTTAAATAATTATTTAGCATTTTTGTACAAGAGATTGTGTCAGTTTTGTAAATGTTTATTGTGAATGCAAACTCTAAACAACCAATGGTAAATTACCATGTCATCTTTACACAACATGGCAGTGCCCTTTAATAAATACTCAGATTTGGAAGATTGTACAGTAATCCAGCTCTGGGAAAAATATTTCTATTATGTTTAAAATGTAATTAATCAACCGCAGAATGGGAGTATAAAAAAGTTTTCTTTCTCAGTCCTCCTTTCACTTTTCAGAAGGGAAATTACTTTGACAGTAAAATTCCAATGAAAGGGTCTAAACTGAATGAATAATTATTCTTTAATGTGAAAATAGACCAATATATTTTGACCTCTTTCCTTTTAAAGGCATTTAATTTCCTGAGTCTGACATTCACCGATTTAATCAAACATATGAAGAAAATGTGAAAAATACCTTGCATTAAATATTTGTAGAAAAGGTGATAACGCTGACTTACTACACATAAATAATTAATAGCTGTATTAATATAAATGAGCATAAATCACAAATTTTGTGTGCTTAGGTCAGAACATTCTTCAATTATTTGTAGATTTTATAAAACAATCAGTCATATATTAAAACATTTTTAAATCATTATATTGATGAGCCAGTTGGTTAAAAAAAATACTGGAAAAATCTCCAAATAGTGTCTGTGAAATAAAGACATTTCTGAAATATAAATGGTAAAATAATAGTTTATGTGACATACAGAATAGAGCGTAAAAGGGACAGTCAACACCAGAATTGTTGTTGTTTAAAAAGAAAGATAATCCCTTTATTACCCATTCCCCAGTTTTGCATAACCAACACAGTTATATAAATACACTTTTTATCTCTGTGATTATCTTGTTTCTAAGCCTCTGCAAACTGCACCCTTATTTCAGTTCTTTTGACAGACTTGCTGTTTAGCCAATCAGTGCTCACTCCAGGGTAACATCACATGCCTGAGCTTAATGTTATCTATATGAAACACATGAACTAATGCCCTCTAGTGGTCAAAATGCATTCAGATTAGAGGCAGTCTTCAAGGTCTAAGAAATTAGCATATGAACCTCCTAGAATTGGCTTTTAACTAAGAATACCAAGAGAACAAAGCAAAATTGGTGATTAAAGTAAGTTGTTTAAAATTACATTCCCTATTTAAATCATGAAAGTTTTTTTTGGACTTGACGTCCCTTTAAATGTGTATATTCTTTACAAGCTTAGTTGATAAATGCAAATAAATACTTAAAATGAATCTTGTGTTATTTAAAGAATATAAATAAAATATATTAAGCATGCATTGTACAGTGGAAAGGGATTCTTGGCATATGATATATGCAGTAGGCACAGGGCATACTGCAGAATAACTGGCAACATTGTACAATCAGAGTACTGAAAACTCTAAATAAATATTTACATTAAACACGCTTATAGTTACATAACAAGTGCATGTCAATTCTTGGGGTATTGTTTGCAAGGGCGGATTGAGCTAGGGGGGCAATTGCCCTCCAGGCCACCATAAGTGGAGGAATCAGGGCCAGCACAGCTCACAAGTCTGAATTCAGCTCTGCATTGCACACTTAGCACTGGAAATAAAGAGAGCTGAATTAATGGACTTTTATTTATGTCAGAATTGAGAATTGTATAAGGTCTACTTGTCACTAAAATGAAATAGCCTTGCGTTAGGATTTCCTATATGTTTTGCTTTCCTTGTTTTTTTTTTGTTTTCTTTTGGGGTTTTTAATATTAAATAAAAAATTTGAAAGGGGGCATACCTGGGCCACTGGGTTGTACTTGCCCCCTGGGCCAAAAGTTGCCAGCCCTCCCCTGATTGTTTGCTCTAGTGGATTGTATAATGTGTGTATGTATTCTTTTTTACTTATATACTGTTTTGTTCCAGCACCTCGGGTAACACAGTTAGAAGGAAACACGTGTGAGATCATGTGGGAGGCAGTATTGCCCATGAAAGGAGATCCTATTATATATATATTACAAGTTCAAGTTGGCCGTGAATCTGATTATAAACAGGTAAGTGAGCTCTGCAAGAGTTTGTAGGTTTATTGAATTTTTCACTACGTTTTCCCCAAATAATATCTATCATTCATATGAAAGAGCAGCAAATGAAAAATTGTAAGTAAAAGAATACATCAATATCAAGGCTGCATACGGACAACGTCTGCAACTGTATTAGTGCAGAGGGAAACATCTGGGCAGGACTGACAGCAGTGCTTTAACTGTAATACATATTGAAATGTCCTATTTTTTATTTAACATAGTAAAATGACTACATGGTTTAATTAGCTTAAATTATTTATTTCTATTGGGTTCCTTTTGTTATTATATATTAGCATTGGTCTCAAAAATGGTAACTAAGCAGGTCCAAAGAGGTTTGAGAAGAGGGTGGCAAAGGAGAGAAGGTTGGGGCCAGGTAATAAATGGCTTTATGGTGATATCAAGACAAAAACAGTGGAGGGGAAATAACAAACACATAACAAGATTCTTAATATGCAATAATGAATACCAAAGTTTCATCCATTTGCTGTCTGAATATGAAAATATTTTTTTTAAGGGCTTAGAGGGCATACATTATACCACAAATCTACAACATAACAGAAAATAATCTTTTTTAGACATTTAAGGAATATTAAACTGCTGGGCACAACAAAGGTAGCATGTTTCTCTTACTTGGTGTATCCAGTCCACGGATTCATCCTTACTTGTGGGATATTCTCATTCCCTACAGGAAGTGGCAAAGAGAGCACACAGCAGAGCTGTCCATATAGCTCCCCCTCAGGCTCCGCCCCCAGTCATTCTCTTTGCCGCTCTAACAAGTAGCATCTCCACGGGAGGGTAAAGTGAATGTGGTGTTAGATCACCTGTCTCAGGGAATGTGTTTCCGCAGACCGGAGTGGATTATTGTCACGACCGATGGCAGTCTGTTAGGCTGGGGTGCAGTCTGGGACTCCCTGAAAGCTCAGGGCCTATGTTCTCGGGAAGAATCTCTTCTCCCGATAAACATTTTGGAACTGAGAGCGATATTCAATACGCTCCAGGCATGGCCTCAACTAGCGGAGGCCAAATTCATCAAATGGGCGGAGGATCACTCCTGCCACCTATCTGCTATTCACATCCCAGGAGTAGACAACTGGGAGGCGGATTTTCTGAGTCGTCAGACTTTTCACCCGGGGGAGTGGGAACTCCACCCGGAGGTTTTTGCTCAGCTGACCCAGCTATGGGGCATTCCGGAATTGGATCTGATGGCGTCCTGTCAGAACACCAAACTTCCCCTTTACGGATCCAGGTCCAGGGATCCCAAGGCGGCATTGATAGATGCTCTAGTAGCGCCTTGGTCCTTCAGTCTAGCTTATGTCTTTCCACCATTTCCTTTTCTCCCTCGGCTAGTAGCCAGAATCAAACAGGAGAAGGCTTCGGTAATTCTGATAGCGCCTTCGTGGCCACGCAGGACTTGGTATGCAGACCTAGTGGACATGTCATCGGTTCCACCATGGAAACTGCCATCGAGGCAGGATCTTCTAATACAGGGTCCATTCAAGCATCCAAATCTAGTTTCTCTGCATCTGACTGCTTGGAGATTGAACGCTTAATTCTAGCTAAGCGTGGGTTCTCTGAATCAGTTATTGATACTTTAATCCAGGCCAGAAAGCCTGTCACCAGGAAAATTTACCATAAGATATGGCGGAAATATCTTTGTTGGTGTGAATCCAAGGGTTACTCGTGGAGTAAAGTTAGGATTCCCAGGATTTTGTCTTTTCTCCAAGAAGGATTGGAGAAAGGATTGTCAGCTAGTTCCTTAAAGGGACAGATATCTGCTCTGTCTATCCTGTTACACAAGCGGCAGCAGTACCAGACGTTCAGGCGTTTGCTCAGGCTTTAGTTAGAATCAAGCCTGTCTATAAACCTGTGGCTCCTCCATGGAGTCTTAATTTAGTTCTTTCAGTTCTTCAAGGGGTTCCGTTTGAACCTTTACATTCCATAGATATTAAGTTATTATCTTGGAAGGTTTTGTTTTTGGTAGCTATCTCTTCTGCTCGGAGAGTTTCAGAATTGTCTGCTTTGCAGTGTGATTCACCCTATCTGGTGTTCCATGCAGATAAGGTTGTTTTGCGTACCAAACCTGATTTTCTTCTGAAAGTTGTTTCTAATAAGAATATTAACCAGGAAATCATTGTTCCTTCTCTGTGTCCTAATCCAGTTTAGAAGAAGGAACGACTATTACACATTCTTGATGTGGTTCAGGCTTTAATTCTATTTAAAAGCAACTAAAGATTTCAGACAAACATCATCCTTGCTTGTTGTCTATTCTGGTAAGAGGGGAGGTCAGAAAGCGATTGCTACCTCTCTTTCCTTCTGGCTGAAAAGCATCATCCGATTGGCTTATGAGACTGCTGGACAGCAGCCTCCTGAACGAATTACAGCTCATTCCACCCGAGCTGTGGCTTCCACATGGGCCTTCAAGAATGAGGCTTCTGTTGAACAGATTTGTAAGGCAGCGACTTGGTCTTCACTGCATACTTTTGCCAAATTTTACAAATTCGATACTTTTGCTTCTTGAGAGGCTATTTTTGGGAGAAAGGTTTTGCAAGCAGTGGTGCCTTCCGTTTAGGTTACCTGACTTGTTTCCTCCCTTCATCCGTGTCCTAAAGCTTTGGTATTGGTATCCCACAAGTAAGGATGAATCCGTGGACTGAATACACCAAGTAAGAGAAAACAGAATTTATGCTTACCTGATAAATTACTTTCTCTTACGGTGTATTCAGTCCACGGCCCGCCCTGGCAATTAAGTCAGGTTCAAATTTATTTTTGTAAAACTACAGTCACCACTGCATCCTATGGTTTCTCCTTTTTCTCCTAACCGTCGGTCGAATGACTGGGGGGGCGGAGCCTGAGGGGGAGCTATATGGACAGCTCTGCTGTGTGCTCTCTTTGCCACTTCCTGTAGGGAATGAGAATATCCCACAAGTAAGGATGAATCCGTGGACTGGATACACCGTAAGAGAAAGTAATTTATCAGGTAAGCATAAATTCTGTTTTTTTGTTATTTTCCTGCAGCTCTCTTCAAAACTTTTTTCTTATGTTTATCCTTTAAATTGCTGGTTAGTGAAGTTCTGCATCTTCACACTGGGAACTGCTGCCATCTTGAAACTGAAGTTTTCTTATACCCTGTAACAGACGTTGTTCACCTTCACAGATCAGTGATATTGTTGATTTCTTGACAAGCTGTATCATGAAATTCTGTTTAGTGTGCACAATACAGAGGATGCAATTTCCTATAGTGTTCCTATATTGCTGCTTTTTATATTTGTTATGTAACTTTAAAACTATGTAAAAACACGCAGAAATGGAACTCTTCTGCTTTCTGTTGTGTGAAGTACTCCAAAATGCAAGGTACAGCTGTGAAAGCCCACTGCTTCTGTCACTGGGTGCAATGATACATGCGTACCAAGATGGTGGCACCCAGTATAAAGGTGCATAGCTTTACCAATTGGCTTCTTTAAAGGGGCACTTAAGTCAAAATTAATCTTTCATGATTCAGATAGAGCAGCAATTTTAAACAACTTTCCAATTTCCTTCCATTAACAAAATGTGCAGTCTTTTTATATTTACACATTTTGAGTCAACATTTAAAGATTTTGCTCACAGCATAACAATATGAGCAAAGATGACTACTTCTATAGGACAAGATTACAAGGGTCGCGATAAGCAATATAGTGCCTGTGCTAACGTGTGCGCATATTACAAGTTGGAAGTAAACACATTGGGCTCTATTTAACAAGCTCCGTATGGAGCTTGATGGCCCCTGTCTGAAGACTCGCCAGAAACAGCAGTTATGGAGCAGCGGTCACAAAGACCGCTGCTCCATAACCTGTCCGCCTGCTCTGAGCAGGCGGACACACATCGCCACAATACAACCCGATCGAGTAAGATCAGGTTGATTGACACCCCCTGCTGGCGGCCCATTGGCCGCGAGTCTGCAGGGGGCGGTGTTGCACCAGCAGCTCTTGTGAGCTGCTGGTGCAATGCTGAATACGGCGAGCGTATTGCTTGCCGTATTCAGCTAGGTCTGGCGGACCTGATCTGCAGCGTCGGATCAGGTCCGCCAGACCTTGATAAATATGCCCCATTTGCTCGAGTGCAAACAAAATTAGCATGTCAGGTTTGTGCAAGTGGTGCGTAAAATGTAAGAGTTTAAAAAAATATGCACCAAAATATATACATTTAAAATAAATTGTTACACACATATATACACTAGCTGATAAATTATATAAATATTAATAAAACATGTGTATAAAACATGAAAAATAGTTTTTATGTATAAATATTGAAAAAAATCATATATATATATTTATATTTAAAAAATAAAAAGAACATCTTCTTCTAGTTCTTCAAAATTACCCTCTGTCGGGTTAGCAGGCAAGAGATAAGTGTGCAAATTGTCTAATTTGTTGATGTTACAAGTCAGGGATTTATTGAGATTCACTATATACTTCCTGTGTCTTGTAGGCTAATGTAATTACATGACTGTCATATTCTAAAGTGAAGTTTTGGTGTTTTCCCTATGTAGTTGCTTGGGAAACTACCTAGGGTTAACTGGCCAAAAACTGTACCTTAGGATGAATCTGCATAGACACTCTTAAAAATCACAAAGAAAATAAATGCTGTACCCCAGTTGGACACCTTTTCACACAAACCGGTCACTCCATTGAAAGCCTCACAATTAAAATACTGAAAGAGAACTTTAAAAGCACCCAGGAATGGAAAACATTTTAAATGACAAGGGCAATTTCCTGACATCTGCCATTGGCTTGTACACATATATACATGTGCAACATATGTAAATATGCTATTTACATACAGTATATCTCAGCATACAATTCTCTGTTTTAAGATTATCCAGCACTTACTATGCCAGTGTGTTTTTCTTAAACCCCCCTCACATTTTTAAAGGGACATAATACTCATATGCTAAATCACTTGAAACTGATGCAGTATAACTGTAAAAAGCTGACAGGAAAATATCACCTGAGCATCTCTATGTAAAAAAGGAAGATATTTTACCTCACAATCTCCTCAGCTCAGCAGAGTAAGTTCTGTGTAAAAAGTTATACTCAGTTACTGCCCAGCTGCAGGTAAAAAAAATTTTAAAAATGAAGAAATGAACAGCAGCCAATCGGCATCAACATTGCTGAGGTCATGAACTCTTTTACTGTGATCTCATGAGATTTCACTTCTCTCTTATGATATTTCATTGTAAACTTCCTTGAACTGAATAGGGAAATAACATGAGAATGCACAAGGCTCAATGCTTCGGCTGTCCCGGGACAGACATACTGATTTGTTGCTTAGAAGTCCTTTACAATGGGATGTGGCTACTGAGGAACTTTTGAGGTAAAATATCTTTCTTTTTTACATAGAGATGTTCAGGTGATATTTTCTAGTCAGCTTTTTACAGCTATACTGCATTACTTTCAAGTGTTTAAACATTTGGGTATTATGACCAGACTGACCTGTCATTTGCGACCCCCTGCAAATTCTCTGTGATCTCTCTCACCTCCTGCCCTGCCTCCATAGCGCCCCTTCTTTCCAAGATATCAATGTACAATTCTATAATATTTATCAGTACTACTTTAGACCTGAAGAAGAAAGGAATCTCTTGAAAGCATGTATTTTACTATGTAATGTTAGTCCAATAAAAAGGTATTACTGCATACTGCAATACTCTGGGTATTTATATAATGTGTGTGGGAGTGTGTTTGTGTCATATACAAAATAAAAATAGCAAGGTAAATGGTTTAGAAGGTTAGAGATTGAATTAAGTAGGCTAAAAATGACATAAATTGAGGAAAAATGCCTATATTTTACTAAATGGAGCAAGAATCATTAAATTGCAGGTATATATCATTTCATTCTCTCCTGTCATATAAAACATAATTTTGGCATGTCATAGAAATATCTAAATTGCCTATAAATATGAACAAAAAACTTACATGCTAAGGATTATGATTAGCATTTTTTTATTTCATCACAGAACTTGAAAAAATATGTATCAACCTCTGAGTTATAAAATACTTGCTATTAAAAATAAGGTACCAAATTTTACTGACATAGCTAAAGGTATTTAACGTATAGCATACTTAAATAATGCAGAAACACTCAAAATTATACATACATAGTATATATCCTTAAGGAACAATGCTATTTACCAGTACATTAAATAAATATCACATTCATCTATTAATGAGAATGAATAAGAAATTAACTTACTGCCCGTCAATAATTATTTTGTTTGTAAAAAATAGTACATGAATTGATATTAATGTATAGAAATCTGAATCTTATTATTATTCAGATTATTTTAATGGACACTTTTCATGTATAAAATAGATTTAGTGTAGCAATAGAAGTCATATCATTTGCAATTTGAGTTCTCATTTGGAAATCGTAACACAATTATTATATCATAGTAGTTGTTAAAGCTTCAAATTAAAGTATGTTCACGCTAACCCACCCCATCTTCAGAACAATCAAAATATGTAGGCTAGAATACAGAAATAGAAATGCAAAGTTTTATCATGCCTCATCCTACTATCACTCTCTAATGAAGACTGTGAGCCCTTTATGTAAAAGATGGACATAAAGCCTGAAACCACAACCTTCCATCTGGGTATAAGATCCATCTGCAGAGAATTGACAAAAATCAATTTAACCTTGCTTTGGCCATTCTTTTTCATTTGAATTTGGTGCCTAGTGACATCACTAGTCAACATAAATTTTAGATGTAAATTCCCACGCACCATTCCTGATAAAGTTGGTAATGTTCTGATAATGTTTCAATACTACATAGAGTGTTCCTGAAACACTATTTGGTATTATTGTTTAATAAGTGTAAGGTTAGGGGTGTTTAGACTCGGGGTACATGTTAGGGTGTTAGGTGCAGACATAGGAAGTGTTTCCCCATAGAAAACAATAGGGCTGCGTTAGGAGCTGAACGCTGCTTTTTTGCAGGTGTTAGGTTTTTTTTCAGCTCAAAATGCCCCATTGTTTCCTATGGGGGAATCGTGCACGAGCACGTTTTTGAAGCTGGCCGCGTCCGTAAGCACCGCTGGTATTGAGAGTTGCAGTGGCGGTAAATTATGCTCCCTTTTTGGAGCCTAACGCAGCCCTTCTGTGAACTCTAAATACCAGCAGTATTTAAAAGGTGCGGGGGAAAAAAAGCCAGCGTTAGCTACGCGGGTCGTTACCGACAAAACTCTAAATCTAGGCGTTAGTTATTTCTCCAACATTGGTGTGTCCGGTCCACGGAGTCATCCTTGTGGGAATATCTCTTCCCCAACAGGAAATGGCAAAGAGTCCCAGCAAAGCTGGCCATATAGTCCCTCCTAGGCTCCGCCCACCCCAGTCATTCTCTTTGCCGTTGCACAGGCAACATCTCCACGGAGATGGTTAAGAGTATGTGGTGTTTAGTTGTAGTTATTTTTTATTCTACTATCAAGAGTTTGTTATTTTAAAATAGTGCTGGTATGTACTATTTACTCTGAAACAGAAAAAGATGAAGATTTCTGTTTGTGAGAGGAAGATGATTTTAGCAGACAGTAACTAAAATCAATTGCTGTTTCCACATAGGACTGTTGAGATGAAGTAACTTCAGTTGGGGGAAACAGTTAGCAGACTTTTCTGCTTAAGGTATGACTAGCCATATTTCTAACAAGACTGTGTAATGCTGGAAGGCTGTCATTTCCCCTCATGGGGACCGGTAAGCCATTTTCTTAGTCTCAAACAGAATAAAGGGCTTAATATGGGCTATAAAACTGGTAGACACTTTTATGGGCTAAATCGATTGCTTTATTTGGACATTTTATACATTTTTATGCTGATAATTCACACTTATAAACTTGGGGAACGTTTTTTAACGTCAGGCACTATGTTAGACACCTTTTCCAGTCAGGAAGGGCCTTCCCAGTTGTAGGCTGAGCCTCATTTTCGCGCCATTACTGCGCAGTTGTTTTTGAGTGCAAGACATGCAGATGCATGTGTGAGGACCTGATAGTAGTAGGAAAAGTTCCTAGAAGGTGTCATTTGGTATCGTATTCCCCTCTGGGCTTGGTAAAGTCACAGCAAAGGCTGTAGCTGGGACTGTATAGGGGTTAAATCTGTAACCGGCTCTGGTTTCGTTATTTTAAGGGTTAAAGCTCTGCAAATTGGTGTGCAATACTTTTAATGCTTTAAGACACTGTGGTGAAATTTTGGTAAATTTTGAACAATTCCTTCATATATTTTCACATATTCAGTAATAAAGTGTGCTGTTTAAAATTTAAAGAGACAGTAACGGTTTTGTTTTAAAACGGTTTTTGTGCTTTATTGACAAGTTTAAGCCTGTTTAACATGTCTGTGCCTTCAGATAAGCTATGTTCTATATGTATGAAAGCCAATGTGTCTCCCCCTTCAAAATTGTGTGATAATTGTGCCATAGCGTCCAAACAAAGTAAGGACAGTACTGCCACAAATAATGAAATTGCCCAAGATGATTCCTCAAGTGAAGGGAGTAGACATGGTTCTACATCATCTCCTTCTGTGTCTACGCCAGTTTTGCCCACGCAGGAGGCCCCTAGTACTTCTAGCGCGCCAATGCTTATTACCATGCAACAATTGACGGCTGTAATGGATAACTCCATAGCAAATATTTTATCCAAAATGCCTGCATATCAGAGAAAGCGCGATTGCTCTGTTTTAAACAGGAGGGCACTGATGATAATTGTTCTGTCATACCCTCACACCAATCTGAAGGGGCCATGAGGGAGGTTTTGTCAGATGGGGAAATTTCAGATTCAGAAAAAATTTCTCAACAGGCTGAACCTGATGTTGTGACATTTAAATTTAAATTAGAACATCTCTGCGCACTGCTTAAGGAGGTGTTATCTACTCTGGATGATTGTGACAACTTGGTCATTCCAGAAAAATTATGCAAGATGGACAAGTTCCTAGAGGTTCCGGTGCACCCCGACGCTTTTCCTATACCCAAGCGGGTGGCGGACATAGTGAATAAGGAGTGGGAGAAGCCCGGCATACCTTTTGTTCCCCCTCCTATATTTAAGAAATTATTTCCTATGGTCGACCCCAGAAAGGACTTATGGCAGACAGTCCCTAAGGTCGAGGGGGCAGTTTCTACTCTAAACAAGCGCACTACTATTCCTATCGAAGACAGTTGTGCTTTCAAAGATCCTATGGATAAAAAATTGGAAGGTTTGCTAAAAAAGATTTTTGTACAGCAAGGTTACCTTCTACAACCCATTTCGTGCATTGTTCCTGTCACAACAGCAGCGTGGTTCTGGTTCGAGGAACTAGAAAAGTCGCTCAGTAGAGAGACTCCATATGAGGAGGTTATGGACAGAGTTCACGCACTTAAGTTGGCTAACTCTTTTATTTTAGATGCCGCTTTGCAATTAGCTAGATTAGCGGCGAAAAATTCAGGGTTTGCAATTGTGGCGCGCAGAGCGCTTTGGCTAAAGTCTTGGTCAGCGGATGTATCATCCAAGACAAAATTGCTTAACATCCCCTTCAAGGGTAAAACTCTCTTTGGACCAGAATTGAAAGAGATTATCTCAGACATCACTGGGGGAAAGGGCCACGCCCTCCCACAAGATAGGCCTTTCAAGGCCAAGAATAAGTCTAATTTTCGTTCCTTTCGTAATTTCAGGAACGGACCGGCCTCTAATTTTGCATCCTCTAAGCAAGAGGGTAATGCCTCACAGTCCAAACCAGCCTGGAAACTGAAGCAAGGCTGGAACAAGGGTAAGCAGACCAAGAAGCCTGCTACCGCTAACAAAACAGCATGAAGGAGTAGCCCCCGATCCGGGACCGGATCTAGTGGGGGGCAGACTCTCTCTCTTTGCTCAGGCTTGGGCAAGAGATGTTCAGGATCCCTGGACGCTAGAAATAGTTTCTCAGGGTTATCTTCTAGAATTCAAGGAACTACCCCCAAGGGGACGGTTCCACATGTCTCACTTATCCTCAAACCAAATAAAGAGACAGGCGTTCTTACATTGTGTAGAAGACCTGCTAAAGATGGGAGTGATACACCCAGTTCCAATGACGGAACAAGGAATGGGATTTTACTCAAATCTGTTCGTAGTTCCCAAAAAAGAGGGAACCTTCAGACCAATTCTGGATTTAAAGATCCTAAACAAATTTCTCAGGGTACCATCGTTCAAAATGGAAACCATTCGAACGATTCTACCCACTATCCAGGAAGGTCAATTTATGACTACCGTGGATCTAAAGGATGCGTACCTACATATTCCTATCCACAAAGAACATCATCAGTTCCTAAGGTTCGCCTTTCTGGACAAACATTACCAGTTTGTGGCCCTCCCATTCGGATTAGCCACTGCTCCAAGGATTTTCACAAAGGTACTCGGGTCCCTTCTAGCGGTTCTAAGACCGAGGGGCATTGCAGTAGTACCATACTTGGACGACATTCTAATACAAGCGTCGTCCCTTTCAAAAGCAAAGGCTCACACAGACATTGTTCTGGCCTTTCTCAGATCTCACGGATGGAAGGTGAACATAGAAAAAAGTTCTCTGTCTCCTTCAACAAGAGTTCCCTTCCTGGGAACAATAATAGATTCCTTAGAAATGAGGATCTTTCTGACAGATGTCAGAAAGTCAAAACTTCTAAGCGCTTGTCAAGTTCTTCATTCTGTTCCACGTCCTTCCATAGCTCAGTGCATGGAAGTAGTCGGGTTGATGGTTGCAGCAATGGACATAGTTCCTCATCTAAGACCATTACAACTGTGCATGCTGAAACAGTGGAATGGGGACTATACAGACTTGTCTCCAGTGATTCAAGTAGATCAGAAGACCAGAGATTCACTCCGTTGGTGGATATCCCTGGACCACCTATACCAGGGAATGAGCTTCCGCAGACCAGAGTGGGTCATTGTCACGACCGACGCCAGTCTAGTGGGCTGGGGTGCGGTCTGGGAATCCCTGAAAGCTCAGGGACTATGGTCTCGGGAAGAGTCTCTTCTCCCGATAAACATTCTGGAACTAAGAGCGATATTCAATGCTCTCAGGGCTTGGCCTCAGCTTGCAAAGGCCAGATTCATAAGATTCCAATCAGACAACATGACGACTGTTGCGTATATCAATCATCAGGGGGGAACAAGGAGTTCCCTGGCGATGAAAGAAGTAACCAAAATAATACAATGGGCGGAGAATCACTCCTGCCATCTATCTGCGATCCACATCCCAGGTGTGGAAAACTGGTAGGCGGATTATCTGAGTCGTCAGACATTCCATCCGGGGGAGTGGGAACTCCACCCGGAGATTTTTGCCCAGTTGACTCAATTATGGGGCATTCCAGACATGGATCTGATGGCGTCTCGTCAGAACTTCAAGGTTCCTTGCTACGGGTCCAGATCCAGGGATCCCAAGGCGACTCTAGTGGATGCACTAGTAGCGCCTTGGACCTTCAACCTAGCTTATGTGTTCCCACCATTTCCTCTCATTCCCAGGCTGGTAGCCAGGATCAAACAGGAGAGGGTCTCGGTGATCTTGATAGCTCCTGCATGGCCACCCAGGACTTGGTATGCAGACCTGGTGAATATGTCATCGGTTCCACCATGGAAGCTACCTTTGAGACAGGACCTTCTTGTTCAGGGTCCATTCGAACATCCAAATCTGGTCTCCCTCCAGCTGACGGCTTGGAGATTGAACGCTTGATTCTATCAAAGCGTGGGTTTTCAGATTTGGTGATTGATACTCTGGTTCAGGCCAGAAAACCGGTAACTAGAAAGATTTACCATAAAATATGGAAAAGATATATCTGCTGGTGTGAATCCAAGGGATTCCCTTGGAATAAGGTAAAAATTCCTAAGATTCTTTCCTTTCTGCAAGAAGGTTTGGATAAAGGATTATCTGCGAGTTCTCTAAAGGGACAGATTTCTGCTTTATCTGTCTTACTTCACAAACGATTGGCAGCTATGCCAGATGTTCAAGCATTTGTTCAGGCTCTGGTTAGGATCAAGCCTGTTTACAGACCTTTGACTCCTCCCTGGAGTTTAAATCTAGTTCTTTCAGTTCTTCAAGGGGTTCCGTTTGAACCTCTACATTCCATAGATATTAAGTTGTTATCTTGGAAAGTTTTGTTTTTGGTTGCTATTTCTTCTGCTAGAAGAGTTTCAGAGTTATATGCTCTGCAGTGTTCTCCACCCTATCTGGTGTTCCATGCAGATAAGGTGGTTTTGCGTACTAAGCCTGGTTTCCTTCCAAAGGTTGTTTCTAACAAAAATATTAACCAGGAGATAGTTGTACCTTCTTTGTGTCCGAATCCAGTTTCAAAGAAGGAACGTTTGTTACACAATTTGGATGTAGTTCGTGCTCTAAAATTCTATTTAGAAGCTACAAAAGATTTCAGACAAACATCTTCTCTGTTTGTCGTCTATTCTGGTAAAAGGAGAGGTCAAAAAGCGACTTCTACCTCTCTTTCCTTTTGGCTTAAAAGCATCATCCGATTGGCTTACGAGACTGCCGGACGGCAGCCTCCTGAAAGAATCACAGCTCACTCCACTAGGGCTGTGGCTTCCACATGGGCCTTCAAGAACGAGGCTTCTGTTGATCAGATATGTAAGGCAGCGACTTGGTCTTCACTGCACACTTTTGCCAAATTTTACAAATTTGATACTTTTGCTTCTTCGGAGGCTATTTTTGGGAGAAAGGTTTTGCAAGCCGTGGTGCCTTCCGTTTAGGTAACCTGATTTGCTCCCTCCCTTCATCCGTGTCCTAAAGCTTTGGTATTGGTTCCCACAAGTAAGGATGACGCCGTGGACCGGACACACCAATGTTGGAGAAAACAGAATTTATGCTTACCTGATAAATTACTTTCTCCAACGGTGTGTCCGGTCCACGGCCCGCCCTGGTTTTTTAATCAGGTCTGATTAATTATTTTCTCTAACTACAGTCACCACGGTACCATATGGTTTCTCCTATATTTTTTCTCCTGTCCGTCGGTCGAATGACTGGGGTGGGCGGAGCCTAGGAGGGACTATATGGCCAGCTTTGCTGGGACTCTTTGCCATTTCCTGTTGGGGAAGAGATATTCCCACAAGTAAGGATGACGCCGTGGACCGGACACACCGTTGGAGAAAGTAATTTATCATGTAAGCATAAATTCTGTTTTTCTTTCATGTAAGTGGCAAGAGTCCATGAGCTAGTGACATATGGGATATACATTCCTACCAGGAGGGGCAAAGTTTCCCCAACCTCAAAATGCCTATAAAGACACCTCCCTCCTCAACCATACCTCAGTTTTACAAATTTTGCCTCCTTGTGGAGGTGGTGAAGCAAGTTGTACTTGATTTCCTTCTGTGATGAAAGGCGCTTCTAAGCATTTTGAAGCCCAGTTCCTCTCTAAGTACAGTGTTTGTCTGAGGGATGTGAAGGGAGTATTGCCTGATGACACCATGTTTTCGCCTATGGGAAATCTATTCTATGGCTCTCTGTAAATCGGTTGCAGGGATTCATCTGCTGCCTCCCTTTACAGATCAACATTATACTCCTCTACCATAACCTCTGCTAATATGTTTCAGTACTGGTTTGGCTGCCTGCTATATGTGGATGGGTGTCTTACACGGTAAGTATATACTTTTATTATATAAGACACTCTCAGCTATGGATTGGGCACTTTTTAAGTAAAGTTGTTATAAATTGTTTGTATACAGGGAGTGCAGAATTATTAGGCAAGTTGTATTTTTGAGGATTAATTTTATTATTGAACAACAACGATGTTCTCAATGAACCCAAAAAACTCATTAATATCAAAGCTGAATAGTTTTGGAAGTAGTTTTTAGTTTGTTTTTAGTTATAGCTATTTTAGGGGGATATCTGTGTGTGCAGGTGACTATTACTGTGCATAATTATTAGGCAACTTAACAAAAAACAAATATATACCCATTTCAATTATTTATTTTTACCAATGAAACCAATATAACATCTCAACATTCACAAATATACATTTCTGACATTCAAAAACAAAACAAAAACAAATCAGTGACCAATATAGCCACCTTTCTTTGCAAGGACACTCAAAAGCCTGCCATCCATGGATTCTGTCAGTGTTTTGATCTGTTCACCATCAACATTGCGTGCAGCAGCAACCACTGCCTCCCAGACACTGTTCAGAGAAGTGTACTCCTTGTAAATCTCACATTTGATGATGGACCACAGGTTCTCAATGGGGTTCAGATCAGGTGAACAAGGAGGCCATGTCATTAGATTTTCTTCTTTTATACCCTTTCTTGCCAGCCACGCTGTGGAGTACTTGAACGCGTGTGATGGAGCATTGTCCTGCATGAAAATCATGTTTTTCTTGAAGGATGCAGACTTCTTCCTGTACCCCTGCTTGAAGAAGGTGTCTTCCAGAAACTGGCAGTAGGACTGGGAGTTGAGCTTGACTCCATCCTCAACCCGAAAAGGCCCCACAAGCTCATCTTTGATGATACCAGCCCAAACCAGTACTCCACCTCCACCTTGCTGGCGTCTGAGTTGGACTGGAGCTCTCTGCCCTTTACCAATCCAGCCACGGGCCCATCCATCTGGCCCATCAAGACTCACTCTCATTTCATCAGTCCATAAAACCTTAGAAAAATCAGTCTTTAGATATTTCTTGGCCCAGTCTTGACGTTTCAGCTTGTGTGTCTTGTTCAGTGGTGGTCGTCTTTCAGCCTTTCTTACCTTGGCCATGTCTCTGAGTATTGCACACCTTGTGCTTTTGGGCACTCCAGTGATGTTGCAGCTCTGAAATATGGCCAAACTGGTGGCAAGTGGCATCTTGGCAGCTGCACGCTTGACTTTTCTCAGTTCATGGGCAGTTATTTTGCGCCTTGGTTTTTCCACACGCTTCTTGCGACCCTGTCGACTATTTTGAATGAAACACTTGATTGTTCGATGATCACGCTTCAGAAGCTTTGCAATTTTAAGAGTGCTGCATCCCTCTGCAAGATATCTCACTATTTTTTACTTTTCTGAGCCTGTCAAGTCCTTCTTTTGACCCATTTTGCCAAAGGAAAGGAAGTTGCCTAATAATTATGCACACCTGATATAGGGTGTTGATGTCATTAGACCACACCCCTTCTCATTACAGAGATGCACATCACCTAATATGCTTAATTGGTAGTAGGCTTTCGAGCCTATACAGCTTGGAGTAAGACAACATGCATAAAGAGGATGATGTGGTCAAAATACTAATTTGCCTAATAATTCTGCACTCCCTGTACATGCCTTGAGTCAGTAATTCAGTGCTCTTTTTTAGCAACTTTATTTGTGGCTAAATATTTGTCGAGGTTGGTAGAGTCTGTGAAACATACATATTTTTTTTTTTGGAGCTAGTAATTTATTTATAAATTAGGATGCTAAGTATTATGTTTGCATAAAATGTGATTATCAACATTCCATGAGGCTGCTATAATAGAAGTATCCATTAGGCTTTATTTTGGTTCATTTTGTTGTTTTGTATATACAATCAAAATTCTTACCTGCTTTTTAGAGTGATAGGTGTATTAGAAATCCACTACAGCTTTGCATGTCGCACATGTGATGATGCTATTTATGTCATAGGGTGATGTGTCATCATTGTGTGCCATTTTTTGGCGCCAAAATTGCTGTTATAAGCTCCGCCCCCAGCTCATTCAGTGTTCTCAGTGTTTTCATGCAGAATTTTATGAATCAGGTTTTTTTTTTATAATTTTTTTTTATAATTTTCACTGTTTCCCATTCTCTCAAGCCTGTTATATATATATATATATATATATATATATATATATATATATATATATATATATATATATATATATATATATATTTATATATATATATATATATATATATATATATATATATATATATATATATATATATATATATATATATACACACACACACACATTATTATGCCAATGGTATCTTTCTCATTTACCTAAATAATTGATGTAAACAAAAGTCAGCATAATTCTCATGTTATCAACTGTTAAGAGTACAATTCAAATTTTATTGAACAAACCTAATGATAACAGTATTTATTTTTTTTCCAAAATAAAAAACTTACAATGCACTGTTCCAAATTATTATGCACAGTAAGTTTCAAAACACTTTATAGGTTGTAAAGAACTGAAAATTGTCGTTTGTTGTGTTTGCAGCATATTTACTGAAATCAAAAGCTATTTCAATCAAACTTTGAACAACATTTTTACTTTTTAAACATTTTAACAGGTCACGTTACATTTTAACATAGGACCCCTTATTTGATAGCAGCTTCACAAGTCTTGCATCCATTGAACTTGTGAGTTTTTGGACAGTTTCTGCTTGAATTTGTTTGCAAGATGTCAGAATAGCCTCCCAGAGCTGCTGTTGTAAACTGCCTCATAGATATTTTGCTTGAGGATGCTCCAAAAGTTCTCAATGGGATTGAGGTCAGGGGAGGATGGAGGCCACACCATGACTTTCTCTCCTTTTATCCCCATAGCAGCCATTGATGCAGAGGTATTCTTTGCAGCATGAGATGGTGCATTGTCATGCATGAAGATGATTTTATTACGGAAAGCATAGTTCTTCCTTCTGTACCAGGGAAGGAAGTGGTCAGTCAGGAACTCCACATTCTTTGCAGAGGTCATTTACACCTTACACCTTTGGGGACCCTAAAGGGGCCGACCAGCTCTCTTCCCATGATTCCGGCCCAAAACATGACTCCACCACCGCCTTGCTGACGTCGCAGCCTTGTTGGAACAGGGTGGCCGTCCACCAACCATCCACTACTCCATCCATCTGGACCATCCAGGGTTGCATAGCACTCATCAGTGAAAATATTTTTTTTTTAAATTTTGCTTGCTATTGTTTTAAACTTATCAACATTTGTTTTAATAAACTGAACTTGTTTTATGCAAGCTTTGGTTCATTACCTTCTATAGCAGTTTTACACACTGCGTCTGACTATCCATCAGCACATATTGTGACAAAGATCCCCCTGCACTATCTACTCTGCACCTGGAGAGGTTCAGCTGGTACACCTGAAGATACCAGCCAGTTCCTACTAGTACATAGGTAGTACTTGGGCCAATTGTGAGTACCCATTTGGCTTTTTTTCTTTGATTTCACATATATGGAAATATTGATGCACACATGAGGCGCCCCTCTTGTTCTTTATTATTATCTATCTTTGATCTGCGTTGCACATCTTTAAGACTTATATTTCTTTCCTATGGCATGGAGAGTCCACAACATCATTCTAATTACTAGTGGGATATTCATCTCCTGGCCATCAGGAGGAGGCAAAGAGCACCCCAGCAAAGCTGTTAAGTCTAACTGCCTTACCCATAACCCCCAGTCACTCTCTTTGCCTCTGTCAATGGAGGTTGTGCGAAGTTGGTGTCTGAAGATTTTAATCCTTTTCCCTGAAAGCTGTGTCCATGTCAATCTCTTGAGTAAGAGCAGTGGTGGTTTTTAGCAGTTAAAAGGCGGCGAGGAAGTCTTTGCTTTACTTTTAACACTTTGCTACCCCTTTGCAGAAAGTCAGAGTTGGTGACTCTGTTCTTTCTTTTCCCTCAGGTCCATGATAGGGAGTGAAGCACCTGCCACAACTAAGGATCAGCATCTATCATGCAATTGGATCTAAGTTAAGTGCTTTTGCCTTCTAGGTACAGAAGGATAGGAGCAGGTTCAGATCCTTTTTTTGGGACTTAATACTCCTTATTAGTTAAGGAGTCATATTAAGGACATGGCACTTGGGTATTTATTTTTTTATGTGTCACAGTTTATTTTCTAAGACCGCACTTCCACTTTTACGTAGCGGAGCGGTTATAGAGTTAGTGCAGCCGTCTTTGACTCTGCTTGGACATTTTCTGAATCGACTTCTGTTAATCAGCTCACCGGATCCCCAGAGGAGGAAATCACTTCTAGAGAGTTTTCTCTTACTGGTGGGACATTTTTTCTGGCCGGTAGGAGCCTCAGGCATCTGAGGCAGTTTTTTAAAGTTAATCTTAAAATCGATTGTAGTATTTCATATTTACTAATTAAAATTTAATATTTTTCTGAAGGATTAAAGTTTTTATTTTCGCATTAAAATTCTATATTTGCACATTGCTTGTGGGACCTTTATTCTAGACTATGGATAACAGATCAGGATCAATCTGTCTCTACGGATAGATGTTTGCTTTGTTTAGACAACCAGATTGCCCTACCTATGCAGTTTTGTTCATCCTGTTTAGCAAAAACGTTAAAATGCAAAGAAAAAATTCTGCATTCTGAGCCATATGTCTCTCAGGATTCTGCTATGCGTGACATGCCTCAGCTTTCTCCTCATACATCCCAAGCCTTAGTTGTTTCTCATACTGTTACAGGACAAGGGGCCCAATGGCACTACTGTGTATTAATAGGGAATATAATTACTTAATGTTAAACGGAGGAGATTTTCATGAATACACCTCCTAACTAAATTAGATATGTGTGGTGCTGTGTACGGTGACTTAATGTAGAAACAATTGGAGATATGGATCTCCGTAGTTGTACACCTGGATAGCACTCAAATTCCCTAAGTTGTGGAATTAGAACCTCTGTTACAAGAGGCGGATAAACTAAGGAAATAAATTAAAATATAACTTTTAATAGGACTGATTAAAAAATGGAAAGAAAATTACATTTAAAACCACAGGAATGAGTATCAACTTAGATTAAAGCAGCAGAGTGCTATCCTACCGAGTATCGATTTCTAGTAGGTAATAATAGTCTTGGTCTTATTATACAGACCTAGGATGTAATGTGAATCCATAGCCTTAAGACGGACTGTTATCAATAACAAACTGATGACTGTTCAGCTCCTATGGAATACAATTAAGTGTGTGATCAATATGAGAAAAGCAAGTCTAATGAGGCAGTCGTGTAAGTCTTAAGATTTAGTTTTTTTAAGTAAAACTCAAAAAGTATTTCTACATAATTTTGTGTCGCGCTAATATATGTTTTTAGAGCGCAAACAATTCTGTATTCATCTGATATATTTAGTGTTTAGTCTTACATGATGGGATTTCTTCAGCCCTGTTTATCATGTGAACTAAAACTGATGGTTGTAGCCAATTTAATGTAGGCAGTTTCAATATTCTAAATACTTAAAAAGAAAAGTCAGTTCTTTGACATGTATTAAATATTAATGTGCATAAGACGGTAATTAAAAATGAAAGTTGAAACCCAACATAACAGTGAAAGTATGCAGTCTCAAAATAACGTGTTTAAGAAGAGCTCGTTATTTTTTAACCAATGCAAAGGTGTGTATATGTATGTATGTATGTATATAGTGTGTGTGTGTGTGTATATATATATATATATATATATATATATATATATATAAACCTTTATTCTCAGAAATTTCAAATTTACCAACTGCTCTGTGTATCATATACTATATATATTTATTTTATTACTCCTAGTAGTTGAATAAACTTTCCTTTGAGTATTAAAAAATATACGTATTGGCCTAAAGAAAGAAATGTTTTACACCACAGTGTTGTGACTTTTTCATGCCCAAGTGTTCTGATATAAGGAATGTCCTGACAATAACAAAAGCAAAAAGGAGGAGGTGTGCCTGGCAAGTGCTGATTATAAATATACACAATACAATAAAGAGTCTTGTGCCATTAGGTACACAGTTAAAGGTTTTTTCTTTTACTGTGACGATGAATATTGTTCTTCTGCCACTTCCACCATTTGTATGGCATTTATTAACATCCTGGAAAAGTAACAAACAGAATTCTTTAAATAAACTTTATATTTCACATATCTTGTCCTCTTGACTAAATAAATGGTGACAGTTCAATATGTAATGTTACTTTTACTCTTACAGGTATACAAAGGAGAAGAGACATCATTCCAGATTGCAGGTCTCCAAACCAACATGGAATACAGATTCCGCGTTTGTGCCTGCCGCCGTTGCCTAGATACCTCGCAGGAGCTCTGTGGACCTTTTAGCCCATCTGTGTCTTATACCCAAAGACGGAATGATTTGGCACTTCAAGGAGACGAATCACACCTTGATAGTTCACAACTCAAGACCATGATGCCTACTGATGAACAGTTTGCAATACTCATCGTTTTAGGCTTTGCCACCTTGTCTGTTTTGTTTGCCTTTATACTTCAATACTTTTTTATGAAGTAAATACCCAATGCAGGTTTGAAGTCTAAACTTAATTAATGCTACGCATTATAATCTGCACATTTATTCAAATATTCCTTTAAAAAGAAATATCAATATCTTGAAATCATTTTATATTCATCTTTTTTACTGTTGCAGCAAGATACTTCATCAGTGTTTCGATGCACCTTTTTGAAATGCACAACTGCAAAACAGTTAAAAGTTTTTTTTTCTGCTACTAGGGTCTGTAAAATCAGTGTGTACTGTGGAACCTTATGGCAGTGAAGTGGATACTGGATATCTAAATAAACTAGATTCCAAGAGTATATTTTTTTCTTTAAGGTATTGAAAGAATAATCATTAGTTAAACTAATCTTAAACATACACAATTTCTTGTGTTTAATAACTTATCGTAAATATATTTCCTGCCCCTCTTATTAGCAAAAAAGTTTTTGTCAACACGCATGGGTGTGTATGTATAATATAAATACATATAAATGATATATATATATATAAATATATATATATCTCAATCATCTTAGATAAAAATGTGTGAATCTATAAAGCCGCAAAAATCATTTAAATGAAAACTGCACAACAGTTTCTACTTTATTAAGTAATTTTGAGAAAAAGGGTAGTGTGCAATAGTCAATTAATATAGCTGTTAAAAGCTGCTTTAATATGTTATTAGTGTACATAACGTCTCCTAGCTTACTGAGTGTAAATCATAATATACACAATTAAAGCAACTCTAAACTTTTTTAATTATTGTGAATATATTTTTAGAATATCAAGTATTGTATTTTATATAAAATAAAGTAAAAAATAATGTAAAGAGTGAATTAAATTTTTATTATATAGTCAGCATGTTCATACCGGTTGCTGATTATGAGGTATATTAAACAATAATATAAAACACTAAAATAATATGATTTACAAAATGTGTACGTTTTTTCAGAACTGTTTTAAGCGCCAATTACAGTCCATAAATTGCATTAATTTGCCAATATGTCTCTATCTTCTGAAGGATATACACAAAATTAAATAACATTCATAGAGAATGTAGTAATCTTGTAATTATTACTCAGTGCAATACAGAAAAGTCTCCTACAAAGTGCCATGCAAGCGATATTAGTGCTCTACTTTGTAATACCAGCACTCGATAATGTGCGCTGGTATTACAAGTTAATCACAATGTGAACGCGAGCTCGCGTTCGCATTACTAGAAAGTATTGTGTTCAAGAGAGCGCTCTTCCATAGGCTCCTTTGGGTGCCTCGATATGATGCCGTCACAGACGGCATCAGAACCTTATGCAGCAAGGGGGTAGCACAGTGATGGGCAGTATTTTTAAATGTATATGAATATATACATATATATTTATGTGGAAATATGTGTATATACATATATTAACACATACATATATATGTATATAGTCATATACATATATATTTACAATGCCATCTATGGAACACACAGTTCCCATAGACCTCAATGTAAAGGCACTTTTCAGTGCTGCTTTTTTTTCCCCCAACACCCCACTCCCCCCAACTTTAAAGCCCCAAAACTGCCTAGTGTTGTTTTTTTAAAATATAAAAACTGCAATGCCCTCTATTTTTAGGGCATTTGGGGCACTTTTAGAAAATTAACCGGAGCTAATTGCTACGTGAGCTCACAGTAGCAATAACCAGCCACTTGTAATGGCTGGTTAATTATTGCAATAATTTAGCGCTCCACTTGTAATCTAGCCCAAAGTGTTGCTATGTGCACAGCAAACTCCCAGATGCCATTAGGTGGCATACTATAGAAATATGTCATTCTTGTAAATGCAATGTACAAAAATGGGTACGCTAAGGATCTATCCTGTAAAGGTCAGTTATCCAGCAGCCTTTGGGCTGAAGTTGGTCAAACTTGGCTTTACTAACTATTGCTTAAATTACTAAACAAAACAAAAAAGCAACCGTTATAAAACATTACCTACGTTTTAAAACAGCTAAGTTTTACCAACTTCATAAGAGTCATTCACACTCCAATCTGAGATTATAAAGTGCAAAATCAGTTTATATTAAAAAAATAAGTCTGCAGGTTTAATGTATATCAATGCTACTGTCAGCACAAATGTTAATTTTCAATACACACCCATGACTTCTGAACAGTGTAAGGTCTGCCTTTAAAGGACCACTAAACACAGGAGTATAGCTTGATCCATAAATGCATAATAAATAGAAAACGCAATAGCACTTAGTTTGAATTTCACTGGAGAAGTAGATTTTTTTCTGCCATTTAAAAGTTAGTTTTATTTTCCTTCCCACTGAATTATGTGACGGCCATCAACCAATCAAAAAATGCATATGCGTATATTCTGTGAATCTTGCACATGCTCAGTAGGAGCATATAAAAATATTCTTCACATTTAGACAATAATTGGAAAGTTGTTAAATTTTGACATTAGTGGGGTTTTTTTTTTAAATATCTCTGGCTGGCAGATGCATTGGTTGAAATCTAAATGTATTTTAATTTTTTGTGTTTTTTACCCGCTGATTTTCTATAGTTAGGATTTAGAAACTTAGTTGAACTAAGCCTCAGGTATGACATTGTTAGGAACAAATATTTGTGTCCATCCATTTATATTTGAGACTTTTTTGTAATTGGATTTTTAAGCTCTTACTGTAGCAAGTCGGCAGGTGCAGCGTATGTCACTTGAAATCCCCATATTTACTCAGCTGCATTTGACCAGTTAAGTATTTATTTTATATACTTCTAATAGCAGGTTGGTCATTTTTAATTAGTATCCAACTTGTACCGGCTTTGGAAATGCAAGTTGATTGGTTGTTAATTGTGACTTTACAACTGATTTGCATATTTTTCTCCTATTTTACTCACGTTTCCTTAAGTCAGGTCATAGTCGGTGCAACCTCACTCAAAACAGACCCCTTCATCTTAGAAATCATACGTTACAAATCTACATTGTACACTGGCTCTGAGAAGTGATAAAGAAGATGCGCCTTGTTTCGTTGCAGAGCGTGATACGTACACAGCTTTCAGACTGTGTTATGGCAATAATAGCCAGAGCTTGCTTTCATTAAACTGTTTTGTAGAGGTCGGGAAACAAACCACACCAGTTGTTCTGTCTTAGGTTTTTTCATTTAATTATTCTAATCTTTAGATTCCTTGACATATAATCTCTATATCTAAAGTAAAAGATGACCTTATTTTTCAAGGTATAAGACAAACTATAAATATGAACCCCGATGCATGTAATGTTTATTATACAGGACTCTTAAATTGGAATTTATTATTAAAACAAGATCTTATATCCCTCTTAAAATAGTGATTTCTTTATAGAGTTGCTAGTTAGCTTACTGTAATATATCTCTATTGTCTAAAATGTTAACTTTTACCCCTGCAACCAAGCTGATAATACTATATTTAACAATCACATTATCCCCAAAAATATTGAGGTGTGATTTATAATCTACAATTTAGCCTCTAACAACAGTTGCAGTGATATAGCTGGCATTGTTTAGGGCTGATACCTATGCTAGGCATGCTCCTAATGTATTCACAGGGAGTAAGCAAGATACCCTTTATAATTTGCATTCATTTAAATTACAGTGTCCAGTGACTTCAAATTAATCTATAAATTAGGCAATATTATATTCACTGATGATAGTAAGTCTTCCCCTTGTACCTGTCCTTACATGTAGGGCTTTTAAATAGTTCTTTATATCACATTCAATAATATTGCTTACAAAATTAGACCAAAAAAAGGTTTTATTTGTTTACCCTAAATTCTAACATATTCAGCTCAGCTGATTCAATACAGCTAAATTCTGTGGATTTTTTTATTATTATTTATCATCATGTTATTTGTTAAAAGAAAAATGAAAAGACAAAAAAAAGTACCTCAGGGAAAATATCAGCTGAAGGTGCAACTCATTTCCAAAAAGGTGCAACAGACACACAACATATTCCCTGCTTTTATATAAATATATATATTTTGTATATTTTTTGTTGCTTTTTTTTTTTTTTTGCATTGTGATAAAATTCTTTGAAATACGGTGTCATATTCCTTCAATATATCTGCTTGCTACTCCCATAACCAAAGTGATGGGAAAACCAACAATATTATGTGTTAGGGTTTATTTTTACATTAAATTTGCATACAGTACTTTAAATGCAAACTACAGTGCAATCTTTTTATTTATTGTAAAAAAAAAAAATTACTAATTTTTGTAGCATGTTATATTTTATGTTTTTGTAAGTTAGGTCAATTTTACCCAGCAGCATTTTAAGTGTTATATGTTTTCGTATGTTATCTGCATTTTTTTTAATCCAGAGCATATAATGCCAAATATCACCCGTGATTGAAACGTTTACATGTAACCAAATGTTCTAATCATCTCTTCAGAAGAAAGTTTTACGATTCACAAATTATGCTGTGTGCCTATATCGATGTAGCAATTATTAGAAAAATTCTGTAATATAAATGTAACACTAAATAGATTAACATAGCTTTGCAAACTAATGTTTATGACAAAGTTGTGGCACGCCATGTTTTTTTTTTTTTTTATTTAAAAGTATTTTTTATGCAGATTATTATACTTATGTATTTTGTGAACATAATCTATGCCGTTGTTAATAAAAAGAAAATATCTTTTTTGTATTTTATTTTTTAAGAAGTTAAATCATGCCTGTCCCTTAAGTTGAAAAAAATAAATAAATTGTGATTTTACAGTTAGTGTTTAAAGAGTGCTGCTACCTGTCATTGTCTCCAATCCTTAAGGAAATTGTTGTTTGTTGGCACATTGTGTTTCAATTTAGGAATGTGTTATTTCAAAGCAGCATTATTATTTAGCCATTTTTTTTATAATAATGTCACATGTCACAAACCAAGTAGCTTATAGAATCATTACACATTCCCTGTTTGATATGCTAATTAGAGTGGTGCAAAACAATGTTTACTCTCGGATCACAGAAATGATTAATAGGCAGTATTTTTGCCTTTCCTTTACTAGGTCATAAAGAAAGAATTGCAAGGTACATAGGATACTGTACACATACTATTGCTTCAAATTCAATTATAATTCACAAGTTAATAGTGCTGCTTTGAAAATGACATCCTAGCTGTTCTCATGCAGTCATTATTGCTGCATTTATCAGCACAACAAGGTGTTAGGATTATATAACTGAGCGCAAACAAGCCACTACGCTGTTATATATGCAACAACACAATCGGCCAGTTTAAGGAAAATATCCTGTTTTTTTTTGTTTTTTTTAATAATTAAATGTTTTATACAAATTTTTGTCCATGAAGACAAAATAATTGACAGAAAGTGTATATTTTTATATTTTAAATTTTACCACAGACATCTACTAATGCTGTGGCAAACACCTCTTTAGTAATATGTGACAAACAGGTGTTACCCATTTGTTTCTAGATAGCTACACGGTGACCTTGTTTGTACGCTTGACCATTTACAATATACAGGCCATCTGTGATTAATCACTTTAAGTGTTTGAATGGTATTCTTGCACAATTCTTTAAAATTAAATTTAAAACATATTTTACCTCACTGTTGGACATTCCAGTCATTAAATATGGAAATAATCACATTTTCTGATATTGTAAATGTAAGACTACTTTGTATGCATTGTATTAAAGCCGTTATATAAACTTTAATGTATAGATTTTGCAAAACCATGCTACAGTATGTAAGACGTAACTGTACCTTTTAGTGTATATGTAATATATTTATGCTCAATAAATGTTTTACCTCCTTTTACGATTGTTGTTGATTTTGCCTTTGCCATTCTCTGCTAAGATACGTGGGAGATCAGCAGAGGTAAAACTTTGCTTAATCTTACTTATTACAATAATGCCACAGTTTAATTTCCAATTAAAGTATGGAAATTCTGAAATTAAACTCCCCAATCAAATAATAAATTGTATTTTATATTTTAAATTCTCTGTGTGTAGGAGTTACATTTTCGGAATTTCCATCCTTTTTAAATGATTGGGAACTTAAACTCTGGCATTAACAAACGTTTTTGTGATTGATTTTCCTAGGTTTTTATTGTAATAAAAAATGTATATGTATGTGCATATGTGATTTGTGTGTGCAGTGTGTTTGTGTAATGTGTCTGAGTGTATGTATATATATATATATATATATATATATAAACACACAAACTACAGGTAACAGGACACTGTATATAAAACCACTGTTCGTTGTTTGACAAACAAAAATACAATATAATTTATCTGCACATTAAATGCTATATTGACTGATGCTTAGGTTTTTAAGGTAGATTTAATTAATCATTTTCAGTGTTAATAGAGAGGGAAAAGTACATTCTCTGATGATGCCCACACAACATAATAACATAATCCGATGTTACAGGCAGGGTTTAACACTGAGCAGTTTAAATAATACTAGTGCAGTGGGCCACCAGATGTCCTTCCCTGGTCTTAAAGGTCTATAATAATACTATACTAATTATACAGTGCTTGACAAATGTGTTTAAAAATTAGGAGCCAGTAAGAATATTTAGGAGCCAGGCATATTTTTAGGAGCCAGACCGTTGGATTTGTATATAGATATATGGAGAATAAGCCAAAAAGTTAGGAGCCAGGGGTAAAATTCTAGGAGCCAGTGGCTACCAGGCTCCTGGGTTTTTCGAGTCCTGTACTAATATATAGTAATCTATATGATACTATAATAATAATTTAAGTAAATTCTGCTGTATTTAGGCCCAGACTGAGCATATGCCATACAGGACATTTGCCCAGTGGGCTAAGGCAGGTTGTGGGCTGCGGCCTGTTTCCTTAGCCCTGCTCAGTCACTAGCATTATTATTTGTGCATGATGCAGGGCCAGCCCTGCCGTTCCTCTCACTTCCTTGATGTGTCTTTAAGCCAGGCCAGGACCAGTCCTGCCCTGATCAGGTGCCTGTTATTTTAACTAACTGTAACCAGGCTGATGAGCAATAAGCTGTTATTCTTGATTTAAACGTAAACTCCAATAGCTTCTGTTTTGTTTTTTTCCACAGCTTCTGTTTTTTTAAAATTACATTTCACTTTTTTTTACTATTTAATTACAACCGATTTTACAAAATTACAATCTTTAAATCTTTTTGTAAATCAAACTAATATATTATACTTGTCAGTTTCAGGGTATGGTTCAATAACAAAAGTTTGTGAGATTTGGTTGTTCATCATTAAAATGTCAGGACCTATTTTTAGACCCAGTTAACCCTGGCTGTATCATTGTATCATTCTATAAATGTGCAATACCTGCAATATGTATGTCCATATTGAGCTGCATTAGATTTATTGCAGTTATTTAAACATACTATTAATTAAAACTATACATAACCTAAAACTAGTTGTTTAGATATAATATCTATATGTCTAAAACAATGTTATGTAATGTGCTGTACTGTGGTACTACCGTGTTTAAGTGGCTTCTAAATAATAAACTTCAGCCTCTTGATGTCTGGAGTCAATAAGCAACTTGACCCCAGCAGTCTTAAGGATACTTGTTTTCCCGTATATGTCCCACTTTCCTGCCAGCTTTAGTTTACATAGAGCCAGTCAGTGCCCGGGAAAGGATGTTTGCCTTCTGCTTGGCAGACTACTGACCTCTCACTGACAGCTTTTTCACCAACTTATCTACTAACTTAGAAAAACCTGTTTTGGAAATAAGACAAGGTTTTAGGATCTAAGGAAGAGTGAATGTTATTTATACTATAATATATTATTCTACTGAATAAAAAAAACTTTTTTTCCAGATTAATCTTTTGACTTTCATCTATGATTTCTAGTAAAGTTACCTGTATCTGCTTATCATCAATGATTGTTGTTACAGTGCAGCTTCAATAGTCCTACGTACTGTTCCCATCAATAATCTCTATAGTTTACTGTTTATACAGAAATTGATGAAGTCATCTAATTAATTTGAGTTATTATCCTAGGCAGTCTGAGTTTATTATATGTATAATCAAAAGGACCTATTTCCAAAATCATTACCAATCGTCATTATTACTATTATTTATCTGTATAGACACACTTTATTCTGTAAGGCTGAGCAAGGTGTACACATTAAAGACAATTATGCATACTGATCCTATACGGATACAGTTAACATAAGAAAAAAATTACAATATAAATTCATACAAGACGATGTGTCCTTCTAGAAAAAGTCTTCAGTGTATGGGTGTGTAGCTGCTTCAACAGCCGTATATTTATTTTGGGAGGATGTGGTGAAATGATCTTTTATGGGAGTGTAGATGGTAAGTTTAATAAGAAAAAAAGAGGATGCCGCTGTCAAAGTGAATAAAATGCCCTTTTTCCTTCTTGATATGAGGAGAGTCCACGGCATCATTCCTTACTGTTGGGAAATACTGAACTTGGCCACCAGGAGGAGGCAAAGACATCGCAGCCAAAGGCTTAAATTCTCCCCCACTTCCCTCATATCCCAGTCATTCTTTGCCTTTTGTCACAGGAGGTTTGCAGAGAAGTGTCATAAGATTCAGAGTAGTTCCTTATGAAGGGTAGCTACCCTTCGAAATGGGACTGGAGTTTTAAGTAGTCTTGTCAGCCTCTCAGTGAGAGCATTGACGAATAGTCTGGAGATGTAGGGAGAGTCTTTTTCATAAATGGAAAGAGTCCACAGCTTCATTCATTACATTTTGGAATTAAAAACTTGGCCAATAGGAGTAGGCAAAGACACCCCAGCCAGAGGCTTAAATACTCCTCCCACTCCCCTCATTCCCCAGTCATTCTTTGCCTTTCATCCCAGGAGGTTGGCAGAAGTTTTTGATAGTCTCTTATGGAGGGTAGTACTCTTTGGCATGGGACTGGAGTTTTAAGTAGTCCTGTCAGCCTTTCAGTGAGAGCATGGGTGAAAGTTAGAGTCCGGAGATGCTGGGAGAGTCTTTCTGCGAAACCATCCCGACTCATATTAACAGCTCCACAAGCAATCAGCGTTGACGAGTTTCGCTGTCTGCTTTTTTCTCTCAAGTCCATGGCAGAAGCGACGCTACTATCTGTCACACTTGAAGGATCGTGTTCCTGTTCCATGGCGTAGATTTCATTAAAATTGTTGCATTTTACTTTCATCATGGATGTATTGTAATTACAACTGTTTATCCAAGAGGGCTATAACCTTTCGGGGTTAACTTTAACATAGGATCTCAGTGAGGCTCCTTTTTGTATCTAGGAATCTCCTGAGGGGGGTTTATAATCATGTTTATTATGTGATTCTGTCTGCTACTGTGTAGTGTTGCTTTGGCTCATGGCTATTTTGGAACATAACGGCCTATGTCTAGTGACGCGGCCTTTACAGTCGGGCACGCTTTTGCATGGACTGCACGGTTTACCTTGTTACTCCATTTCCGCATTCCTGACCTTGTGGCAACGGAGATAATCCTGGCCTGCTGGTGTCTGGTTCTCTGGAAGTGGTGAGTTTCCCAGCCATTGGGGGTGTAAAGTGCAGTTTAGAATTTTCTTATTGGTCCATTTTTTATTCAGTGTCCCAGTTATGGAGGATTCTGATTTTTTAGAGATGGATGTCTCTGATTCAGACTCTACTTCTTGCAAAGAATATGAATTGACCCGGGTGATACATGCCCATCAGTTATGTTCCGAATTGCGTTTTAGAGTGCTCTGTTCCTCGGGATCCGGGAATCAGGTGCCCACTGAGCCATCCGCCTCAGGGGATTCTATTTCTCCTGAGATAAGTTCCCTACCACCAACTCTTACTATGCATGCAGGTAACCCAAACGCTACTTATCCTTCTATGGAGTGTGGCCTGTTCCCACCGGAGGTTACAACACGGTTCCGCATGGCCATATCTTTGGTGCTGGCGCATCTGCTCCTCACCTCCCGGGAGTGTGCTTATGATATTGTCTGTGTTCTGTTAACCGGGGCTCGTCAGGTGTGGGACCGTCTGGTCCAGTTCAGCTCTCCGGAGGAGTGACTGCCCCTGAGACATCAGGGGGTCAACCTTCAGGGCCGGTGTTTTCTTTTGTCCCGGCGGAGGTATGTTGTGCCTTTCGTTATAGACTGGCGCTCCTTCGTGTTCTATTAAGGCACGTTTTTGGCGCTGCTGGATCCCACTCTTAATTGGTCTGGGGATTCTCAGTCTTAATCTTCGACTGGCTTGCATGCATAGACATAAGGGGATGAAGTAATCGTCTTATAGTCTTTGTTATATGTGTATCCTGTACCAGTTCTGTGCTTGGAAGTCTCGGACCCCTGTTGGGCTGGTCCTGCAGGGCTGTCCGTTCTTCCTGGGTGATAACCTACTGGTTGCCTTATCTGTTATCTTCATCTGATGAGAATGATTTTTATTTGGTCTAAAGCTCAGATTGTGGTGTGATGTTTCCTTCTGGAATTGATACTTGCGATTTTGTGGTTGCACTGTTTACAAAAGTCTTTCTGACTGTTCTTTATCCCTCCATCTCGGGGGAGACTCTATGTGGCCTTGACAGTGCTGGGGCCCTTGGTTTCAAGCTGGTCCTGACTGGGTGCAAATCCTTCTGTGTTTGAGGCCTAGTTCAGACATGTGGCGCTTTTTTATGTCCGAATGGTCCGGTGAGAGCACCTTTTCTTGTTTTATTTTGCAAGCTTCAACTAGCATCCTGAGAGGACTTGAGGGTCCGTGGTTGCTTAGGGGCATGGGGGATGGGTTCAGTCCTCATTCGCCTTTCAATCTAGTGAGACAGGACTCCATGGAGATCCATGGCGACATGCTCAGTCGTTTCCGATTTTTCAGGGAACTAGAGTGTTCCTTCCCGTTGTGGGTTGGAGGCTTGGATGATTTAGGTCCTTCATACCACCGTTCTTACGGTTTTGCCTTTCATGGTCTCTTTGGAAGTTTCCTTTTAGGACTTGTTCCTTTTAGAGGTTCTCTTCCTTTGGGTCGAGACTTTCTGGACTTTGTCCGGTTTTTCTGGCGGCTTTGGCCGCTTCATTAGGAAGTGAAGGCCATGAGGCTTTGTCTTCCTTCGGGAGTTAGTCGTCTCCATATCAGGGGCGATAGGAGTTGTTGTCTCTTTTTCCAAGCTTTTTGCTTTGCTTATGGGATGTTTTTCTGCCTGGGTTCGGGGTGCTTGGCATTCTTCTCCCTTGGGTGTGGTCCTCTGGAATGTTAATCTGAAAGGATTATGGAGACTAGCCTTTCTTCTACTCTCTTTCGGGTGTCTCTGTTCTCGTTCTCATTTCCCTTAGTGTTGCCCTTGGGGCCTTTGTGTTCTAGAGAAATTGCGGCCTTGCACCTTGTTGGGGGGGTGTTGACCTCCGGCTAAGGGTGTTCTCTTCCCTTTGGGCTGGGAATTACCAGTGAGTCCTGTACCCGTTCTCCGGGTTTCCCGATTCTTATCCCCTGTGAGGTCTGATTGCTTCAGACGGGGTGTCATTCGTTCTAGGACGATTCTGGGTCCAGGGTTCTTGTCTTGGATCCTTCTTGGATGTCTGGAGACTTATGATCCTGTGGACTGGTTCGGGATGACCCAGTTTTTTCAGGGACCTTATGTTGCAACATAGGGACTAGCTCATTGGGCTTGCAAGCAGGAAGGGCCAGAGTTCCCATTTACCTTTGGGTACTGGTTATCAACTTTAGGGCCTGACTTGTTCTTCGGACGGTGTGTGCTCCTCTTCATGGGGAGTTTTTTTTTCTCTGTTGGGTCAACAGTGGTGTCTGGATGATTTTTTTATTCGGTCCGTGTTTTGATCATACTATGGCTTCATGTCTTGTGGACATGTACGCTGTTCTTATCTGTGCCCTTCCCTTTTGAGGGGATAGTTTGTCTTCCTTATGAGCTGGGCTTCCTCGCTCTGGAGGGTCTTTGTCCTGCCCTGTGTGTAGGAGGTTGGATCAGGCGGCTTATCTCTGTAATGGGCAGCATCTGCTGCTCTGTGGGCTCTGTTCCACCTTTTGGAATTTGATTTCTCTACGTAGAGACTGTCTAAGAGAGCTGTGACAGGTCTTCCTACGGATCTATTGCACTTTTCTCTGTTCCCGGTCCCACGGGGTTCTCCTTGGGAGTGCCTTATTTTGGAGGAGTGGATTGGGTTTGCACCCGAGCTCTGTTGACCATTCCCTGGGGGCTTGTGGTTGGGGTCTTTCTGTCCCCCTGTCTATTAGACATGTCTGTTGCTTGGGCTGGTCCGCTGTTGGAGCAGGATCTGAGATCTGTTGCTCTGATAAAATCATCCTCGGAGCATTCGAGGTACGGTAAGCCTCTTGAGGTTTCTCCTTTCTCCATGTTCAGGATTTGTGGCTCTTAGATAGCCTGCAACGTTATCCACTGGTTAGTGGATACTTAGCCATCTGAAGGATCCTATCTTCAGCTGCTTTCTGCTTGCCCTGCAAGTATTTAAGTTTCAGAGTAATTTTTAGATCACTGCAGCGTGCAGTGTTTTTGCTTCAGATCTTGTTCATCAGACCTATATGAGCTTGCTGCACGAGGTTTAGTTTCTGAATATTTCGGTATTTTGAGCTACCTTTTTGCGACTTGGGGACCTTCGTCTTCAGTTGCTTTTTAGAGTGTGGTTGCACTGTGTTGGAGGAAGATCCTCTCTGTTTCAGACTCCCGGCCTTATTTCGTAGTTTGTTTTTCTGGGGTCTGGGCGTTACCTCCCCTTGTTTCTATGAGACTAGTGGGTCTCTTGGTCTGGAGTTCCTTATGCTAGCTGGACAGCTTGCTCAGCATACTAATGCACTGTAGCTACTCTGCACTGTAGCAAATCGAGGGTTGCAAGTCGATCCCCGGCGAGGTCTACTCAGCCTTCCTCCTTTCAAGGTTGATATGGAGAGCAGCGCCTTGAGTCCCTTACATGTACATTCATGTTTTTTCTGTGTCTTTCCTTCTACGTAGTAACATAGTAACATATTAGATGAGGTTGAAAAAAGACAGAAGTCCATCGAGTTCAACCTATACAAATCTAAAATATATACATAAAGCTCCAGTTAAGCTTAAAAAAATCCCACTAAAAGGTTACCCATTTAATACTAGCAATCATATCCATGAATTTTGTTTATAGACAGAAATGTATCCAAATAATTTTTAAATGTATCTAGGGTATTGGCATTCACTACCTCCTTTGGTAATGAGTTCCACAATTTTATTGCTCTTACAGTGAAAAAATGTTTCCGTTGCAGGAGATTAAATCTCCTTTCCTCCAACCTTAAATTGTGACCTCTGGTCACAAACAATTTTCTTGGAATAAACAGAGCTTCTGCCATCTCTGTTTATGGGCCTTGAATATATTTATATAACGTAATCATGTCACCTCTTAAGCGCCTTTTTTCTAAAGAAAAAAGACCCAGTTTGGCTAGCCTCTCCTCATAGGTTAAATTCTCCAATCCCCTTATTAGCTTTGTGGCCCTTCTCTGAACTTTTTCTAGTTCTGCAATATCTTTTTTTGCGATTGGTCCCCAGATCTGCACTCCATACTCAAGGTGAGGTCTTACCAGGGCAGCGTTATTCTCTGTTGAAATTTACGGTAGCTTTTACGGTAGCTTGCTCCCTTTCTTTAGTAAGGGGTGTGTTGTTTGGAGACCGACTGCTGGGCGATGGGGTCTCCTGGAGGCTGTTGACTCAGTCGAGTCTAGTTCCTGCGGTCTCTAGCAAGGCTTGTGGACTATCTGCGGGTCAGTGTCCTTGGGTCTTTTCCTCTTTTTCAAAGTTGTTCTCGGCTTCGGATGAAGTGGGATTTTGTTGGGTAGGGGTTTTCAAGCTTGGTGTCCTCAGAATGGGCTGCCTCTTGTACCGTCCCGTTTTTGCATTCAGTGCCCTCTATAGCTTGGGTATTGTTTTCCCAAAAGTAATGAATGCAGCTGTGGACTCTTTACATTTATGAAGAAAAACATAAATTATGCTTACCTGATCATTTTCTTTTCTTCAGATAGAAAGAGTCCACAGCTCCCCACCCGTGTTTTTATGCGGGACGGCCGTAATTTTTGTTCTTCTGGCACCTTTTCACCCTTATATTTCTTCTACTCTTCCTTTATCCTCGGCAGAATGACTGGGGAATGAGGGGAGTGGGAGGAGTATTTAAGCATTTGGCTGGGGTGTCTTTGCCTCCTCCTGGTGGCCCGGTTCTTAATTCCCAAAAGTAATGAATGCGGCTGTGGACTATTTCCATCTGAAGAAAAGAAAATTATCAGGTAAGCATAATTTATGTTTTTGCAAACCCATCCATACTCGTATTAACAGCTCCTAAGCAATAAGTGTTGACAAGTTTCACTGCCTGCTTCTATCACTCAAGTCCATGTCAGGAGCAATGCTACAAGACTGTCAAACTTGAGAGGCTGTGTTTCTGTCCCACGGCATAGATTCTGGTAAGATTGTTTCATTTTTTTATACACATATGATAACGCAAGAAGACAGGGTCGTAGTGTGGCTCCTTTTATCTGTTTGGAATCAAGGGTTTATATCTCCAGAGGGGGATTATTGAACAGGGGGGGGATTAATCACATAATTTTATTTTATTATAATTATGCTGCGACGTGTGTGAGATGTGGCTCAGGCTGATGCTGGAACGTACAGGTTTTACTTTCATTTTTGGAAGCTGCGCAGACGGAAAGGCTTGGCAGGCTTTTTTCCTATAGCAGGGGCGGTCTTGCATTGCACACCATGTGACCGGGTGTGGTTACACCGATTTCCTCTTTCCTGACCATGCGGTTTACCGGAGAAGAAACGGTTTCTCTGTTTGGCCTGGGTCATAAGAGGTGGTGAGTGCCCCAGCCATTGGTGGTATAAAAGGTGCCGTTTTATCTTATTATCTATAGTCTGCTTTATAAGTGCAAGCTATGGAAGATTCTGATGCGTTAGAGGATACTCCCTCTTTACCTAAATCTAATATCTGTCTATATTGTGAGGAGGCAGAGGTATACCTGCCTGCTCAATTATGTTCCACATGCCTTGATAAAGTTATCATGTCAAAGAAAGTTAATATGTTTGATACCACTGAGCCGTCCACCTCTGAGGAGTCTCTGTACTGTGAGGTGCACACCCTACAGTCATCTCCTATTACACATGCAGCTTCCCGTAGCACTCCCAATCCTCCTTCTGGAGGGGCCCTTTAACCGCCAGACTTTGCTGAGCAATTACAAATGGCAGTGTCTGCGGCCTTTAGTGCTTTACCTCGCCCTGCTAAGCGCAAAATATAAATTATATATTGCTATCCTTCCCAGGGGTCATCTACTAGCTTATTGGATTTATCTGATACAAAATTATCCGATGATGAAGGCGCCTCTGATACTTTAGAGGGTGCTCTTTCTAGGTTGGAACGGCTGCCTCTAGGCCTCCAGCTGCGGAGGAACCAGGATTGAGCATTTACGCTTTCTGTTGAAGGAAGTTTTGGCTATGTTAGAGCCCAAATTGCCTGAGGAACTTTTGATTCCTAAATTAGTTAAGGTCTACGAGGACAGGGTTGTACCACAAACTTTCCCGGTTCCTGTAAAGATGGCAAACATTATTAAGAATGAATGGGAAAGAATTGGTTCTTAATTTTCCCCTTCTTCCTTTAAAAAATTGTTCCCGGTCCCGGACTCTCAATTGGGGTTGTGGGGCTCCATCCCCAAGGTGGATGGCGCTATCTCCCCGCTTGATAAAAGCACTACTATCCCACTTGAGGATAGTTCGTCTTTTAAAGAGCCCATGGATAAGAAAAAAGAAACTCTGTTAAGAAAGATGTTTCAACATACGGGATATTTGTTGCTGTGGTTGCTGGAGCGGCTACCTACTGGTGCGACTCCTTATCTGAGTTGATTGAGGTGGAGGGTCTCCTCGACGTGATTCAGGAAAGAATTAAGGCCTTAAGGGTGACTAATTCTTTTATTTGTGATGCAAATATGCTAATTATTTGCCTGAATGCCAAGGCTTCAGGTTTTTCTGTTCAAGCCTGTAGGGAACTCTGGCTGAGGTCCTGGTCTGCGTACATGACTTCAAAGTCAAGACTTCTTTCCCTCCCATTTAAGGGAAAGATTCTATTTGGTCCACGCCTGGACCAAATCTCCACGGTTACTGGAGGCAAAAGTGCCTTTTTACCGCAGGATAAGAACAAGCCTAAAGGACAACGTCCTAATTTTCGTTCCTTTCCTTCGGATAAATCCAAACGTCAGCAGCCCTCCACAAAGCCCGAGCAATCCAAGGGTACTTGGAAGCCGGCTCACTCCTGGAATAAATCCAAGCAGAACAAGAAGCCTGCCGAGACAAAGTCGGCATGAAGGGACGGCCCCCGATCCGGCTCTGGATCGCGTAGGGACAGACTGTCACTCTTTTCGGACGCTTGGTTTGGAGACATACAAGACCCGTGGGTCCTGGAGGGCATCGCTCAGGGATACAGGATAGGTTTCACGCCTCATCCATTCAGGGGCAGATTCCTCTTGTCAAACCCATCTTCAAGGCCAGAAAAGAGAGAAGTCTTTTTGGGGTGCGTGAGGGATCTCTCCTCCCTGGGAGTCATTGTCCCAGTACCTCTTACAGAAAGAGGTCTGGGGTACTATTCAAACCTTTTTGTGGTCCCAAAGGAGAAGGGAACTTTCCGCCCGATTCTAGACCTAAAGTGCTTAAACAAGTTCCTATCTGTCCCCTCATTCAAGATGGAGACAATAAGGTTCATCCTTCCCTTAGTTCAGGAAGGACAGTTCATGACCACGATAGATCTGAAGGATGCTTATCTTCAAGTTCCTAAGATTTGCATTCCTGGACCAGCACTTCCAGTTTACTGCACTTCCGTTTGGTCTAGCTACTGCTCCAAGAGTTTTTATGAAGGTTCTGGGGACTCTGCTTGCAGTGGCTCGAACCAGAGGTATAGCAGTAGTGCCAAACTTGGATAATATTCTGGTTTAAGCACCATCTTGTCGTCTGGCAGAGGACCATTCGAAAGCCCTTCTATGTCTTCTTCGATCTCATGGATAGAAGATAAACTTAGAAAAGAGTTCTCTTATTCCCGGTACCAGGGTGGACATCATTCCTTTTGCCAGATTCCATCTCAGACCTCTTCAGCTGTGCATGCTGAGACAGTGGAACGGCGATCATTCGAATCTGTCTCAACAGATTTCTCTGGACAACCAGTCGAGAGAATCACTCTCCTGGTGGCTCTGTCCAGATCACCTGCCTCAAGGGACATCCTTCTTGAGACCATCGTGGGAGATTGTGACTCCGGACGCAAGTCTCAGGATGGGGAGCTGTTTGGGGTGCCAGGAAGGCACAGGGCCTGTAGACTTGAGTGGAATCCCTCATCCCGATCAACATTCTGTAACTTCGAGCAATCTTTAATGCTCTGAAGGCTTGGCCTCTTCTGGGTTCGTCCCAGTTTATCAGATTCCAATCAGACAGCATAACCTCAGTGACTTACATCAACCATCAGGGGGGAATTAGGAGCTCCCTAGCAATGAGGCAAGTATCTCGGATTCTGGAGTGGGCGGAGGCCCACAACTGCTCACTGTCAGCGATTCACATTCCGGGTGTGGACAACTGTGAAGCGGATTTCCTCAGCAGACAATCCTTTCATCTGGGGAATGGTCTCTCCATCCCGAGGTGTTTGCAGAGATTTGCAACAGATGGGGGACACCGTAGATAGATCTCATAGCATCCCGGCTCAATTCCAAGCTGCCCAGATATGGTTCGCGGTCCAGGGATCCTCAGGCGGAGCTAACAGATTCATTAGTAGTGCCTTGGAGGTTCAATCCAATTTAGATTTTTCCACCGTTACCACTTCTCTCTCGTGTAGGCCCGAATCAAGCATGAGCAGGCATCAGATTTCTCCATTGTGGCCACGAAGGATGTGGTTCGTGGATCTGGTGGGGATGTCCTCATCTCCTCCGTGGAAGTTACCTTGTCGCAGGGATCTGCTGGAACAGGGTCCTTTTGTTCATCAAAATCTAGATTCTCTGAGGCAGACTACGTAGCGATTGAACGCTTAGTCTTAGCCAAAAGTGGTTTTTCTGATAGGGTTATTGACACTCTCATTCAGGCTCATAAGCCTGTTACTCTTCGCATCTATCATAAGGTGTCGAGAGCTTACTTATTCTGGTCTGAAGAGTGTGGTTTCAGCTGCCAGGATTCTTTCCTTTCTCCAGGAGGGTCTGGAGAAGGGCCTTTCTGCCAGTTCCCTGAGGGGACAGATTTCAGCCCTTTCTGTTTTGTTGCATAAGAGGCTCCCTGATATGCACACCTTCATTAAGGCTCTGTTCAGGATCAAACCTGTGTTTAGATCTAACGCTTCAGCTTGGAGTTTGAATCTTGTTCTTAAATTTTTGCAACGGGCTCCGTGTGAGCCTATGCATTCAGTTTACATCAAATTGTTGTCCTGAAAGGATCTTTTTCTATTGGCTATTACGTCGGCACGCAGAGTTTCTGAAATGGCTGCCTTGCAATGTGAGCCTCCTTATCTGGTGTTCCACACTGATAAGGCTGTTTTACGTACCCGCTTGGGTTTTCTTCCTAAGGTGGTGTCTGTCACAATCAGGAGATTGCGGTTCCTTCCTTATGTCCTTATCCTTCTTCTTCGAAGGAACGTTTACTTCATAATCTGGAGGTGGTTCGAGCTTTTAAGTTTTATCTTCAAGCTACTTAGGATTTTAGACAAACTTCTTCCCTGTTTGTTATCTACTCTGGGAAGCGTAAGGGTCTGAAGGCTTCTTCAACTTCCTTATCTTTTTGGTTGAGGAGTGTTATACGCTTAGCTTACGAGTCAGCGGGACTTAGACCTCCTCAGAGGATTACGGCTCATTCCACTAGAGCGGTGGCTTCCTCTTGGGCCTTTATGTATCAGATTTGTAAGGCGGCTACCTGGTCCTCCTTACATACTTTTTCAAAGTTCTATAAATTTGACATTTTTGCTTCAGTGGAAGCAGCTTTTGGGGGGAGAGGTTTTGCAGGCTGTGGTGCCGTCAGATTAGGGTCCACCTTTCTTTTACCCCTCCTGTTATCATTCAGTGTCCTCTAGAGCTTGGTTTTCCCAACTTTAAGGAATGATGCCGTGGACTCTCCTCATATTAAGAAGGAAAACATAAATTATGCTTACCTGATAATTTAATTTGCTTCTGTATGAGGAGAGTCCACGGCCCCCGCCCGTATACTCCGATGGGCGGACCAAAATTTTTTTTTCTCTTCTGGCACCATTTATACCCTGATATTTCTCCTACTGTTCCTTGTTCCCTTGGCAGAATGACTGGGATATGAGGGAAGAAGGGGGAGTATTTAAGCCTTTGGCTGCGGTGTCTGCCTCCTCCTGGTGGCCAGGTTCAGTATTTCCCAACAGTAAGGAATGATGCAGTGGACTCTCCTCATACAGAAAGAAACTAAATTATCAGGTAAGCATAATTTATGTTATTTTACAAAAAAAGTTTAAAATCGAGGAAAGCATCCAGACACTGTCTGTAGGAGCGTAGTTCTAGTGGCTAACATGTTTTGGCTGTTGCGCCGTAATCATAGCCTGGGGTGCATTACACAATACAGCTGTTAAAAAGGGTAACATATAACCTAATTGGTTGAATTATTAAAACAAAATATAAGCCCTCTGGTGACCAAAAGTTAAACAGTGTCAATAAATGCCCAAGTTAAGATACAAGATTAAGAATGTGTAAACTCAATTTCATTATAGTAATAATATCAAAGGTAGCCTGAGGGAGGATAATAAAACAAACTTCAAACACTATATAATACATTTAAAGCACTTCTTGTAAAATTCGGCCCAACAAGTAGATAATAAGAAATACAAATAAACAGGAAAAATAATAATTCCTGAGATCATGGGGATCTTCAGTCCCCATGATCTCATGAATTATTATTATTATTTTTTATTTTATCCTCCCTCAGGCTAACTTTGATATTATTACTATAATGAAATTGAGTTTACACATTCTTAATCTTGTTTCTTAACTTGGGCATTTATTTCAACTGTTTAACTTTTGGTCACCGGAGGGCGTATATTTTGTTTTAATAATTCAACCAATCTGAAACGCAATCTTCCCCCAAATAACTTGTCGATTATACACACTTCACATTTGAAATGTATAGTAGTAATTAACTGTGTTCTTTGTAAATGGGAGTCATAAGATAAGTTTTTTCCCCACTATTTTGACTCCATTGACTTCTATGGGGCAGTAGGTTATAGTGCACGCAATAGTGTAAGTTCGACTTTTTGCGCAAGCACAGTTAGCACGAAAGCGCTAGCTAGTGCTCCACTTGTATTCTAGCCCAAAATAAGTAAAAGAAAAAAAATAGGGTGAGCTTTGGATGTTGTAATTTGAAACTCTGTGGGTCTTTGTGGCTAAATGAGACTTTTAAGTTTACTTTTATATATATATATATATATATATATATATATATATATATATATATATATATATATATATATATATATAAAGTCAAAGAGGGGATTGCATCTTCATACTGTTAGTAAGAGCCACGGTGCGCTGCAAATATTCCTCCAAATAGTATCCAAACAGCAGGCACTCACTGGACTTTATTGTAAAATATAAATACTTTATTGCATCAAGTTAAAACCGACAAACGTTTCGGCACTGCATTGTGCCTTTGTCAATGTCAAAAACAAATACACAATAGCACACAACCAGAGTGCAGCTCCACACCCCAGAACAAATCTCTATATACATATTAAAAACAACATATATATACTTCTCAATCACTCTCGAATTTTGCCGCCAAACCTCCGTAATGTACTCCAGGAGGTACACTACTGACGTCACGCTGACACGCTAATCGTGCCTAGCGTGATGACGCATGGCACGGCGTTGCCATAGCAACGTCTAAGCGTCCGGCGGTGGAGAAATGGGGAATACCCGATGCTACTGTGCGCATGACAGTAAAAAGATATAGTGTTTTGAAGAAATGTTGCTAACGGCAACCAATAATCACAATAGTCAGCGAGATCACAGACTCACCGGGTATTCCCTAGCAGGAGGCAGCAGTACTTAAAATCATTTGGACCATGGTACACAATGCTGACAGGGTAGTAAATGCATGGACTAAGGACAGCACTAGCCGGGCAAATAAGCGTGTATATCGCATTATTAGCATACTATTATTAAACCAATAGTGTAAAAAATACACATATATGGAAATGTTGCTACACCTGCAGCCCAGAGTTATCCTATTTAATTGACATCCTAGTCCACCCATAAAGAACCACTATAAAATGAATACAAATTATAGAGCCCTAACCTACTTCAGGCAACTTGGAGTATGGTAAAATGTATATGTCAAATAAGCGGACACCCTCTACTACGATACTTGGAAGACATAGATACTAGTGATCTGTAGTGTTTAATAGAAAGGGCTAAAATCCAGGGTGGTGTTAAGTCCCTTTGGGGCCAGAGTATCCAGTTTAAAGATCCATCGGCTCTCACGTTGGAGTAATGTTTTGCCTCTATCCCCTCCCCTTGGGTTAGGTGGGATATGATCTATAAGCATGGATCTAATGCTGGACACCGGGTGTTTCAGTAATGCACAGTGGCATGCCACGGGTTGGTCTGATTCTCCATTTTTTAATGCTTCTCGGATCGCAAAACGATGGTTTGCCATCCGGTCTCGAAAAGAGGTGATTGTCTTTCCAATGTACACCAGGGCACACGGACAGGTGAGCATGTAAACCACATGCGTACTTGTACAGCTCAAGCGATGATTTATTTTATACCGCTGATTCTTATGGGGATGCTGAAAGGAGTCTCCTTTACGCATGCTGTTGCATGTGGTGCAGCTCCCACAGGGGAAGCATCCTTTTCTTGATGATTTCAACCAGGACTCTGTTTTGTAGTGATTCACAGGATCAGATTTAACGAGAATGTCCCTCAGATTCCTGGATCTCCGATACACCAACCTAGGTGCTGTCATATTCTGAAATGGTAAGGAGGGGTCAATACCAACCACAGGCCAGTGGCGACGTGCAGCATTAGATATGCGTTCACATCCAGGTGTGAATGTGGTAATCAAGTTGAGTTGCTTTGATGTGTCCTTGTTGCGAATACCAGTATCCGTTTGTGTATCTGGCCCCAGTAGTTTCCTTTGGGTGTCCAAGATTTCTTTCATAGGATAGCCTCTCCTTTTCAATTTCTCACCCATCTCCTTAACTTGAATCTTCTGCAGGGGTGTCTCGCTATTGTTTCTCAGTGCTCTAGTGAGTTGGGAGGTGAGAATACCCTTTTTCTGGTGTTTAGGGTGAAAGCTGCTGGCATGTAACAATGAATTTCTATCGGTTGGTTTAGTGTACAACTTGGTACCAAACCTTAGGTTGCCCGAGTCATTCACCTTAAAAACATTGAGGTCTAGAAAGTTCACACCCTCAAGACTGAATTCAAGCTTGAATCGTATAGGACTGACCATGAGGTTCAAATGTGACACCCACTCCCGCAATGATGGCTCACCCCCTCGCCATACAAGGAACACATCATCGATATAGCGAGTGTAATAAATCACTTGCGAGTGTTCAAACGGCTTCATGAGTTCTTGCTCGTACCATGCCATATAGATGTTGGCGTAAGTGGGTGCCACATTCGACCCCATGGCCGTGCCAGCTTTCTGTAAATAATAACAATCCTCAAACTTAAAGTAGTTTTTCTCTAGACAGATCATTAACAGTTCACAAATGAATTCAATCGGGGGACCCACATAATACTCATTGCCAGTCACCATGGATCTGACAGCCTCCACCCCCTCAATATGGGGGATGACAGTATAGAGGCTGTCAACATCCATGGTTACCAAAATGTCATCATATTGCAAATTAGAAAAACCAGATAATGTCCTGAGTAGACTAGGGGAATCCTGTAGATAAGCCCTAGTATTTTTAACAACAATCTGTAGGAAAGAGTCAATGTAGATGGCAAGGTTAGTCAAAACCGATCCTCGGGCAGAAACGATAGGTCTGCCCGGGGGGTTCACTAGCGTCTTGTGAACCTTAGGCAGTAGATAGAGCACAGGGACTATTGGGTGTTCAGTGATCAGAAAGTTTAGTTCTTTTTCATTGATAAATCCTGCTTCCAAACTGCATTGTAAAAAATTATCAATAGCAGCTTTATATACCTGTGTGGGATTCCCTTTAAGTTTTACATATGTTGTTGTGTCAGACAGCTGTCTAAGGGCTTCTTGTCTATAATCTGTATAGTCAAGCACCACGATAGAACCACCCTTGTCCGCAGGGCGGACTATGACTGATCTATCATTACTTAACCCAATAAGAGCATCTCTTTCACCCTTGGTCAAATTAGGGTAGGGGGCTACATTAGAAGCTTCATTAACACTTTGTGTGAGTATTCTAGTGTAATTCCTGATGGAAGCATGAGTGTGGGGTGGTTCGTATGTAGATTTCTTTTTGAATGGTTCAGGAGAATATTCTTGTTCTCTAAAATGGTCTCTCAATTTTAATTGGCGCTGAAACCTGTGTACATCGACCATCCTCTCAAAAGTGTCTACATGTGGGGTTGGCACAAAGGATAGACCTCGGTTAAGCAACTTTATTTCAGCCTCACTTAATGGTCTGCTGCTAAGATTAAATACTATATTTGTTTCTTCTTTGTTTGTTTCTGATTTTGATTTGTGGCCCCCCCTCCGTGTCCTACCTCTTTTTGATTTCTTTTGGTAGTACTGTGTATTGGTGGTTTCATATTGGACCTCGTGCTGACCCCTAAAAAAGAGGAAGAAGATTGTGTCTGTTGTGTGTTCTCCCTTAGTGCTGGGACCTCCGAAGTGGTCTCAGCACCAGAGGAATCACCTCCACTGCTGTCAACAATGCTAAGGGTGTTCTTAGATCTAAGATTTCTACGTCGCCTGTATGGCAACTCATCTTTACCATACAGCCATTTGTATACCCGCCGTTCCCTGTAATCACTCTCCACATTGTTCAATTTCTTATTTTTGAAAGCTATCAAATCACTGCGGTATTTGCTCACCATGCCATCCAATTTGCTCACCCACTCCTGGCTGGTGTCATTTTCCAAGACGTGGAAGCTCTGCAGTTTGATGGCGTCCAATTCTATTTTGATCTTTATTTCTAATCTACTGACCTCCTCAATAACCAAAAGCATAAGGTCATATGAACATTTATTGAGAATTGAACACCATCGTCTGCAGAACTCCACATTTTGTCTCCCCAGGGTTGGGATGTTCTTAACCCTGAACCCCCTGGGGATAAATTTCTTTCTAAAATATCCAGATAAAAATACTGCATGGAGGTGGTAATCCACCTCTTTCCTACGAAGGTTTAATATCTTATGATAAATGTTAATGGGTATCTCACCTCCCAACTCTCCAGTGTCATCTGAGATCAAGATCCTATCCGCATCGTCATCAGTGAATGCTAGGGAGTCCATATTGAAGTCCTCATCATGTTGTATAGTATCCATATTAGCAGCTGCCTCCGCCATGTGAAGTAGATAAAACAGAGGATTACACAAAGTTAAAAACAATGTAGCAAATGTAAAACAAACGATGTTTTCCAGGGTAGTTGCACAGCTGAATTAATACAAAGTCCACAGTTCACTGTGTTATATCCAAGGGGAGTGCTAATCCCAAATACCAAAAGGCAAAAACACAAAGTCAAAGAGGGGATTGCATCTTCATACTGTTAGTAAGAGCCACGGTGCGCTGCAAATATTCCTCCAAATAGTATCCAAACAGCAGGCACTCACTGGACTTTATTGTAAAATATAAATACTTTATTGCATCAAGTTAAAACCGACAAACGTTTCGGCACTGCATTGTGCCTTTGTCAATGTCAAAAACAAATACACAATAGCACACAACCAGAGTGCAGCTCCACACCCCAGAACAAATCTCTATATACATATTAAAAACAACATATATATACTTCTCAATCACTCTCGAATTTTGCCGCCAAACCTCCGTAATGCACTCCAGGAGGTACACTACTGACGTCACGCTGACACGCTAATCGTGCCTAGCGTGATGACGCATGGCACGGCATTGCCATAGCAACGTCTAAGCATCCGGCGGTGGAGAAATGGGGAATACCCGATGCTACTGTGCGCATGACAGTAAAAAGATATAGTGTTTTGAAGAAATGTTGCTAACGGCAACCAATAATCACAATAGTCAGCGAGATCACAGACTCACCGGGTATTCCCTAGCAGGAGGCAGCAGTACTTAAAATCATTTGGACCATGGTACACAATGCTGACAGGGTAGTAAATGCATGGACTAAGGACAGCACTAGCCGGGCAAATAAGCGTGTATATCGCATTATTAGCATACTATTATTAAACCAATAGTGTAAAAAATACACATATATGGAAATGTTGCTACACCTGCAGCCCAGAGTTATCCTATTTAAGTGACATCCTAATCCACCCATAAAGAACCACTATAAAATGAATACAAATTATAGAGCCCTAACCTACTTCAGGCAACTTGGAGTATGGTAAAATGTATATGTCAAATAAGTGGACACCCTCTACTACGATACTTGGAAGACATAGATACTAGTGATCTGTAGTGTTTAATAGAAAGGGCTAAAATCCAGGGTGGTGTTAAGTCCCTTTGGGGCCAGAGTATCCAGTTTAAAGATCCATCGGCTCTCACGTTGGAGTAATGTTTTGCCTCTATCCCCTCCCCTTGGGTTAGGTGGGATATGATCTATAAGCATGGATCTAATGCTGGACACCGGGTGTTTCAGTAATGCACAGTGGCGTGCCACGGGTTGGTCTGATTCTCCATTTTTTAATGCTTCTCGGATCGCAAAACGATGGTTTGCCATCCGGTCTCGAAAAGAGGTGATTGTCTTTCCAATGTACACCAGGGCACACGGACAGGTGAGCATGTAAACCACATGCGTACTTGTACAGCTCAAGCAATGATTTATTTTATACCGCTGATTCTTATGGGGATGCTGAAAGGAGTCTCCTTTACGCATGCTGTTGCATGTGGTGCAGCTCCCACAGGGGAAGCATCCTTTTCTTGATGATTTCAACCAGGACTCTGTTTTGTAGTGATTCACAGGATCAGATTTAACGAGAATGTCCCTCAGATTCCTGGATCTCTGATACACCAACCTAGGTGCTGTCATATTCTGAAATGGTAAGGAGGGGTCAATACCAACCACAGGCCAGTGGCGACGTGCAGCATTAGATATGCGTTCACATCCAGGTGTGAATGTGGTAATCAAGTTGAGTTGCTTTGATGTGTCCTTGTTGCGAATACCAGTATCCGTTTGTGTATCTGGCCCCAGTAGTTTCCTTTGGGTGTCCAAGATTTCTTTCATAGGATAGCCTCTCCTTTTCAATTTCTCACCCATCTCCTTAACTTGAATCTTCTGCAGGGGTGTCTCGCTATTGTTTCTCAGTGCTCTAGTGAGTTGGGAGGTGAGAATACCCTTTTTCTGGTGTTTAGGGTGAAAGCTGCTGGCATGTAACAATGAATTTCTATCGGTTGGTTTAGTGTACAACTTGGTACCAAACCTTAGGTTGCCCGAGTCATTCACCTTAAAAACATTGAGGTCTAGAAAGTTCACACCCTCAAGACTGAATTCAAGCTTGAATCGTATAGGACTGACCATGAGGTTCAAATGTGACACCCACTCCCGCAATGATGGCTCACCCCCTCGCCATACAAGGAACACATCATCGATATAGCGAGTGTAATAAATCACTTGCGAGTGTTCAAACGGCTTCATGAGTTCTTGCTCGTACCATGCCATATAGATGTTGGCGTAAGTGGGTGCCACATTCGACCCCATGGCCGTGCCAGCTTTCTGTAAATAATAACAATCCTCAAACTTAAAGTAGTTTTTCTCTAGACAGATCATTAACAGTTCACAAATGAATTCAACCACATGCAACAGCATGCGTAAAGGAGACTCCTTTCAGCATCCCCATAAGAATCAGCGGTATAAAATAAATCATCGCTTGAGCTGTACAAGTACGCATGTGGTTTACATGCTCACCTGTCCGTGTGCCCTGGTGTACATTGGAAAGACAATCACCTCTTTTCGAGACCGGATGGCAAACCATCGTTTTGCGATCCGAGAAGCATTAAAAAATGGAGAATCAGACCAACCCGTGGCACGCCACTGTGCATTACTGAAACACCCGGTGTCCAGCATTAGATCCATGCTTATAGATCATATCCCACCTAACCCAAGGGGAGGGGATAGAGGCAAAACATTACTCCAACGTGAGAGCCGATGGATCTTTAAACTGGATACTCTGGCCCCAAAGGGACTTAACACCACCCTGGATTTTAGCCCTTTCTATTAAACACTACAGATCACTAGTATCTATGTCTTCCAAGTATCGTAGTAGAGGGTGTCCGCTTATTTGACATATACATTTTACCATACTCCAAGTTGCCTGAAGTAGGTTAGGGCTCTATAATTTGTATTCATTTTATAGTGGTTCTTTATGGGTGGACTAGGATGTCACTTAAATAGGATAACTCTGGGCTGCAGGTGTAGCAACATTTCCATATATGTGTATTTTTTACACTATTGGTTTAATAATAGTATGCTAATAATGCGATATACACGCTTATTTGCCCGGCTAGTGCTGTCCTTAGTCCATGCATTTACTACCCTGTCAGCATTGTGTACCATGGTCCAAATGATTTTAAGTACTGCTGCCTCCTGCTAGGGAATACCCGGTGAGTCTGTGATCTCGCTGACTATTGTGATTATTGGTTGCCGTTAGCAACATTTCTTCAAAACACTATATCTTTTTACTGTCATGCGCACAGTAGCATCGGGTATTCCCCATTTCTCCACCGCCGGACGCTTAGACGTTGCTATGGCAACGCCGTGCCATGCGTCATCACGCTAGGCACGATTAGCGTGTCAGCGTGACGTCAGTAGTGTACCTCCTGGAGTGCATTACGGAGGTTTGGCGGCAAAATTCGAGAGTGATTGAGAAGTATATATATGTTGTTTTTAATATGTATATAGAGATTTGTTCTGGGGTGTGGAGCTGCACTCTGGTTGTGTGCTATTGTGTATTTGTTTTTGACATTGACAAAGGCACAATGCAGTGCCGAAACGTTTGTCGGTTTTAACTTGATGCAATAAAGTATTTATATTTTACAATAAAGTCCAGTGAGTGCCTGCTGTTTGGATACTATATATATATATATATATATATATAGCTACCACCCACTACAACTGAAAGGAGGCATTATAAAATCCCAATTACTGCGTGTTATACGTAATAATTCTGACCAAGACATAATGTTGGCCCAGTTAGAGGAGATGAAGATGAAATTTCTCAGCAGAGGGTACAACCCCACTATGGTTCAGCAGACACTTGATGAGGTGAAACAGCAGGAACGTATGTCCCTTATGACTAGAGGGTCGGCAAAGGCTCCCACTACCAGTGACGAAGCACCCACAAATCTGGTGAAAGAATACACCCCGGCCACCAGCAGACTACGAAAAGTAATCCATAGGAACTGGCCTCTGATAAGCGGAGACAAAACACTACCATTTAGAGACAAACCTCCCCCTCGGGTGGTGCACAAGAGTGGTCGAAGTCTCAAATCATTATTAATGAAAACGGATCCGTGGAGAAAGGAAAAGACCTGGTTGCATCCTGTGAAGAATGGATGCTACAAGTGTGGGAGCTGCGTTCCACCATCCAGCAACCAATAAAAATAATGTGATAAGACACCGGCTGACCTGTAATTCAGACTTTGTGGTTTACTTGTTATCTTGCCCATGTGGCCTTTACTATGTGGGTAAGACCATTACCCCGTTTCGGGAGCGGTTAGCAAACCACAAGAGTGCTATTAGAGCAGCCCTGAAGGATGGCCACTCAGACCAGCCGGTAGCGAGACATTTCCTGGAACAACGGCACCCTATCTCCACCCTTAGGGCTATGCTTATTGACAGAGTTGCCCCCCTGAAGCGAGGAGGAGATAGAAATTCAGAACTCCTCAGGAATGAGGCGAAGTGGATACACAGATTGAACACTTTGACTCCTAATGGCCTAAATGCGAGCATAGACTATGTCAGCCGTATTTAGTCAGTTCAGGATTTAACCCAACTGCTAGCGTGGATATTAAAACACACGCTAGCACACTGAGAAATATCCAGGACGTGACCCACTCAGGAAACAAAATAAGCAGGGTATCAGAACTTCCCAAAAGAATAGTAATTCAAAATATCTTCTTGAGGATAGAATTGATTTACAGGAGATAGCGTTCCTTTCTCAGGAAAATAGAAACAAACAAAGCTTATGTCCCTTTAAGCAGGTTGACAGTGGATAAATGAATATGTTTCTTTCTTGCAGGTTTGCAACAAACTAAGAATGTCCTTTTAAGCAGGATTGTCAGCAAAGAAATAATAATGTCCTTATTAGCAGGATTAAAGCAAACAAAGATAAAGTCCCTTTAAGCAGGTGTCCGCAAACAAATGATAATGTCCTTTTAAGCAAGATTGTAAGCAAACAAATGATAATGTCCTTTTAAGCAAGATTGTAAGCAAACAAATGATAATGTCCTTATTAGCAGGATTAAAGCAAACAAAGATAATGTCTCTTTAAGCAGGTGTCCGCAAACAAATGTTAATGTCCTTTAAAGCAGGATTGTCAGCAAACAAATGATAATGTCCTTATTAGCAGGATTAAAGCAAACAAAGATAATGTCCCTTTAAGCAGGTATCCGCAAACAAATGATAATGTCCTTTAGGCAGGTTAGCAGGCAAACAAGATTTGGAAGCAAGAGGCATTGGCAAAACAATGTCATGAAGGATAGGGTCAGATTTCACAAGATTGTACTCACATAGACAGGGACCGGCAGAAGAGAACAAACGGGCACCGAGTAAATCTCCCGCCGAGATTTAAAGGCAGAGAGAGGCCACCACGTCATAGGGGTTGTCAGAGAATGCGTCACGTTGCCTAGCAACGTGACGTAGGAACCCAGAAGAGATCCGGGAGCCGCAGCGACACGGCGATGAACGGCGAATTCATGACATCACCCCCCCCCTTAAGGACCCCTCTGGGGGACAGGACCAGGCCTAGTAGGGTGAAACTTGTGAAAGGCCTTAATTAAGGCAGGGGCACGCACCTGCCGGGCAGGTTCCCAGGATCGTTCTGTAACAGGATAACCTTTCCAATGAATGAGATAATACAGTTTCTTACCACGAAGTTTGGAATCCAGGATGTGACTGACCTCAAATTCAGGTTGGCCATGAATCAAAAGAGGTGGGGGTTTGAGCAGAGGTTTAGAATACCTATTAGATAATACAGGTTTCAAAAGAGATACGTGGAATACCGGATGGGCTTTGAGGGTCTTGGGCAGAGCAATTCGGTAAGCAGTAGGACATACTTGACCCAGTATTCGGAAAGGACCCACATATCGTGGTCCCAATTTGGTGGAAGGCTGCTTGAGGCGAAGATGACGTGAAGAAACCCAAACCTTATCGCCAGGCCGATATTTGGGAGCCCTCCGTCGCCGAAGATCAGAATAGAACTTATAACGTTCAGAAGCCTTGGAAAGAAGAAGGCGTATCTTCTTCCAATGACGAGTTAACCTCCTGGCGGATAGATCAGAAGCAGGATTTTCAGTGGAAGAGGTGTGTAGAGGAAACGTTCTGGGTTGAAATCCATAGGCTGCATGAAAAGGAGAGGTCTGAAGAGAGGAGTTGTAACGTGTGTTATGAGCCAATTCTGCTAGTGGAAGGTAACCAGTCCAATTAGAATGATGATGATCCACATAATGCCTAAATCGAGTGTTAAAGGCTGTCTTCCACTCATCACCCTTGCGCATACGGATAAGGTTGTATGCTCCACGGAGATCGAGCTTGGTAAAAATGGTGGAACCTTGAAGATATGTGAATAATTCAGGTATTAGGGGTAAAGGATAACTGTTCTTGATGGTAATTTGATTTAACCCTCTGTAATCGATACAAGGTCGCAGTCCGCCATCCTTCTTTCCCACAAAGAAGAACCCAGCCCCTACAGGAGAAGAGGAGGGTCGAATGAATCCTCTGGCCAAATTATCTTTGATATATTCTTCCAAGGCTACATTTTCAGGCCTAGAAAGTGGGTAAGTTTTGCCTCGAGGATAAGGAGCTCCAGGAAGAAGATCAATAGGGCAATCAAATGAACGATGAGGAGGAAGAGGTTCTGCTTCTTTTTTAGAAAAGACATCGACAAAATCTTGATACTGCGTAGGTAGAGGACCAGAAGTGTCGGTAGTAAGAGCAATAGTGAGTGGTATTTTAGTAAGTGGTTGAAGACAGTTAGTATGGCAAGATAATCCCCAGGAAGTGAGTTCACCATGGGTCCAAGAAAAGGTAGGATTATGTAACTGAAGCCAAGGAAGACCCAGGATTATGGGAAATTGAGGAGTAGTAATCACATCAAAACATATCCTCTCACAATGAAGTACTCCGACAGAAAAAAGTATGGGTATAGTAGTAAACTGGATGAGTCCGGAACCCAAAGGATCTCCACTAACAGTAGAGACGGAAACTGAAAACTTCTTTCTTAGTAAGGGAATAGTGTGAGTAGACACAAAAGTGGAGTCAATGAACACTCCTCCAGCACCAGAATCAATAAGAGCTTGGGTATGAATCTTGTTATCACCCAATTGAAGGGTTACAGGAACAAAGAGTTTATTATAGAGGGAATGAACTTGTTTTTGGCTTAACTTAGTTCCCTGGACAGAAGTTAAGCCCTGGCTTTTACTGGCCTGGTAGGACAATCCCTTAATAAATGCCCTTTAAGGCCACAGTATAGACACAGGCCAAGAGAACGTCTTCTCAAACGCTCAGTTTCTGTTAATTTTATGGTTCCTACTTCCATAGGTTCAGCTTGATCAGGAGAAGGAGAGGCAGTCGTTACCGGGTTAGAAAAACGAGGAGCCAGACGAAAAGGAGTTCGATTTGAGGACCTCTGATTTCTTTCTCTTTCTTGTTGGCGTTCACGATATCTAGAATCAAGACTGATGCAAAGATTTATTAAGGCTTCTAGGGATTCTGGAAGTTCCCGATACACCAATTCATCTTTGAGACTTTCTGAAAGTCCTTTGCGAAAAGCTGCTCTAAGAGCTCCCTGATTCCAATTAGTTTCAGATGCAAGAGTGCGGAACTCAATGGCATATTGAGACACTGATTGACCACCTTGACGTAGGTCTAATAGAGAAGCTTCAGCAGCGGAAGTCCTTCCAGGTTTGTCAAATACGTTAGAAAAAACAGAAAGAAAAGCATCCACATCCTGAAGTATAAGATCATCTTTTTCTAACAGAGGTGATACCCAGGCCAAAGCTCTTCCTTTCATTAAGGAAATAAGGAATGTAATCCGAGATGAGGGAGTAGCAAAAAGGGTAGGACTGTTACGAAAGTGAAGTCGACATTGATTCAAAAAACCCCTACAATCTTCAGGATTCCCATCATATTTATCTGGAAGAGGAATCCTAGGACTCAAATGTCCTTGTGATTGGTTGTTGGGAATAGGAGGAGGAGATGCCTCAATGTTAGGATTGGGAGGGATAGGAGCAACCAAGCTCTGTAATAATGTAGTGATTTGATCCAGCTTAGTATCCAAGGATTGCAAGTGGGTAGCATGAGATCCCAGTAACTGTCCCTGGTGAGTCACGGCCATGGATAATTCAGTGGGGTCCATTTATGGCCCGTTTGTAATGTCAGCCGTATTTAGTCAGTTCAGGATTTAACCCAACTGCTAGCGTGGATATTAAAACACACGCTAGCACACTGAGAAATATCCAGGACGTGACCCACTCAGGAAACAAAATAAGCAGGGTATCAGAACTTCCCAAAAGAATAGTAATTCAAAATATCTTCTTGAGGATAGAATTGATTTATAGGAGATAGCGTTCCTTTCTCAGGAAAATAGAAACAAACAAAGCTTATGTCCCTTTAAGCAGGTTGACAGTGGATAAATGAATATGTTTCTTTCTTGCAGGTTTGCAACAAACTAAGAATGTCCCTTTAAGCAGGTTGTTAGCAAACAAATAATAATGTCCTTTTAGCAGAATTAAAGCAAACAAAAATAAAGTCCCTTTAAGCAGGTGTCCACAAACAAATGTTAATGTCCTTTTAAGCAGGATTGTCAGCAAAGAAATAATAATGTCCTTATTAGCAGGATTAAAGCAAACAAAGATAAAGTCCCTTTAAGCAGGTGTCCGCAAACAAATGATAATGTCCTTTTAAGCAAGATTGTAAGCAAACAAATGATAATGTCCTTTTAAGCAAGATTGTAAGCAAACAAATGATAATGTCCTTATTAGCAGGATTAAAGCAAACAAAGATAATGTCTCTTTAAGCAGGTGTCCGCAAACAAATGTTAATGTCCTTTAAAGCAGGATTGTCAGCAAACAAATGATAATGTCCTTATTAGCAGGATTAAAGCAAACAAAGATAATGTCCCTTTAAGCAGGTATCCGCAAACAAATGATAATGTCCTTTAGGCAGGTTAGCAGGCAAACAAGATTTGGAAGCAAGAGGCATTGGCAAAACAATGTCATGAAGGATAGGGTCAGATTTCACAAGATTGTACTCACATAGACAGGGACCGGCAGAAGAGAACAAACGGGCACCGAGTAAATCTCCCGCCGAGATTTAAAGGCAGAGAGAGGCCGCCACGTCATAGGGGTTGTCAGAGAATGCGTCACGTTGCCTAGCAACGTGACGTAGGAACCCAGAAGAGATCCGGGAGCCGCGGCGACACAGCGATGAACGGCGAATTCATGACAGACTATGCTCTGTTTTTCTAATATATTGTGTTTATTTGAGTTCTTTTTCTTTTATAAACGTTTATTCTTTGAGGTTTCCTCACTTTGATGTTCTTTCTACATCTTGCATGTCTGCACTTCCCTCCTTGTTTGGTCCCTTGTGGGGATCACACTTAGCATGAGCCATCAACCACGGTGTGGTAGGCGAAACTGATTGATTTAAATATTCTTGTGATGGCCATGTTGATATTGGTTACGCATGGCTATGGTTATGACCACCAACATATTGATTAGGTACCCAGGGTGGAACCTCCCATATGGCACACCTTTATTGTGCTTCTATATACTCAGTAGGGCTTGGCTGATATTATCTCCTGGTTAGTGGTGTGGATAGGGTCATTGATTTTAGTGATCTGGATACTGGTCATAATTGTTGGCATTTAACTGTTGCTTAGGCCCCGTATGGCATTACTAGTTAGCTATCGGGTTTGGACATGTCTGTGGCTTGACTTTCTATGTGCCAGCCAACTCATCCCACGTAATTTGCATTCTAAGTAAGGATGTGATTTGTTTGTCTCAATATATGTATAAAATGGTACTATGTGGCTCTATTTTTAAAATATTTTTGTGTTTAGATTACACACTAATTTAGCTGTTTGGCCCTACTCTTTGATCCGTTGTAACACTGCTTTAACCATGTTGATTGAGTGACGGTGTCTGGATCAGCATTTTCTTGTTTAATATATTTGAGCTGAGTAATCCTTCCATAAGGGGTGTATTGATAAGCTGTTTGCACTTGTTGCCTGTGTCACTACATGTTTGTCCCATTCATATTGGGATCAACTTGCCGTCTACTATACCCGGTATGAAGCGGCCGGAATTACAATACTACATCCAGCTGTGTGAGGCGGCTAGTGAATGGGGGTGTGTATGCTGTCTGCGCTGTGATTGGTTCCTACGTGAGGCAGGCACGGTATTTAAAGGTAATTACGCGGCTGTCCGAGTATCTCTGTTTTTTGCTTCGGGAGTTCGTCTTGAGAGTGCGGTCCGCACTAATTAAGGTATGATAGGTTACAGAACTCTCTGTGGCTCTTTAACATACTGCTTAGCACATTGATTATATGTGGCATATGACTAGTACTGTGTGGGCTAAGGTCCAACATTTTACGGGATGAACGTGCTGTGCACTTGAAGGCACGCTTTCCATTATATGCACGCTATCCAGTGATGATGGTAGATAATATGTATTTGAGTGCAACTTGATGATATGTATCTTTGGTAGTGACCTGTTAGATTCCCATGTTGCCATACTTTTAATGTGTTGTTGCTACCATATGAAGTTTGGGGGTGTATGTGTTTTATCTGCTCGGGTTGGGCACTGCGGGTTGGAGTTTTCTTTTCCGGTAGCGCAGTACTGAGCACTTTGGTTTCATAGTAGGCAGTGTGCTGTAAATTGGCTACTATACAGTATATTACATAAGAGGTTTGGATGTGGGTAGGCAGCATAGTTTCTTTTATGCCTACTCGTAGATTGCACATACCGTTCAAATTGGTGCCTGATATTTTGTGATTAGTCTACACTCTGTGATTAGACTGTAAGTTTATAGTGTCGTAGGTATGTTAAATACGGTGTTCACTTTTCTTTTTAGTATAATTGCTTTGATTTATCTCTCCCTCGACTGCAAAGAGCTGTAGTTATAGCTCATATGGAATTAAGTGTTGATACACCTTAGGCTCTGATAGCGGCTCTTATTTAAATCTTTGTGCAGATTGGGTTCTTATCGTTCCCCCTGGCCCACTGATTGGCTTGGTGGTTTTACTGTTTCAGGCATTTGGCTCTGAGTATGTCAACTTGTGTTTATGATGTTGTACTCTACAGTCTACATGTAATGCAAACACGAGCGGAGGACAATAATATATGGCTATTATCCCTGTATTTGATATCTACTTGCTGATTACATTAGTGTTTGGATTGAATTTTTGCTTATATTCTAGGCGTGTCCATTATTCAATTAGCGTGTGTGTACTGTACAGTGGAGATAATTTCCCTGTGTGGATTCTGTTGATCTCTGTAAATGCTTAGGTCTCCTTGTTTCTTACTTTATATTCTTCTCTCTGTTGTCTTTCTACTTTCCCTTGTCTTTCTTTACCATTTGTTTGGTAACCTGGCTTTTAATTTTTTTGAGCTCTCACATTGGGCTCTGTATATATTCGTAGGTTTTTGGTGGAGGGGGACAATAATCTCTCTCTGGTGGAGGGCTATCACTGGTGTACAGATAGATATTGTGCTATGTCTGCTGTGATTTTTATTGCATGTTTTTTTATGTTTATGCTTTTTAGATTATGAAACTGTCTTGAAGAAGGCCTCAGGATAGGCCGAAACGTTGACATTCTCTTATATATGATATTAGGAATATAAATAAAGAATACTTATTGAATTAAGTCCTGTGAGTGCCCTCCATCTATACAATTGCTCTATACCTTCTATTTGAGGATAGCACCCAGGCATTGGCAACACAGGTGTGGAAGGAGTGCTAGGCTATATTCAGCGTACCGTATTCAGCGATGTTTGTCTGACAGACAGTTGATAGATCGGCCCCATTGTCAAGTTATTCTTTACAACTGAAGTCATTCTTTAAAACTGACTAGATATATTTAGTAATTAAAGGGATGGTAAAGTCATAATTTAACTTTCATTATTTAGATGGAACATACAATTTTTAACAACTTTCCGGTTTACTTCTATTATCATATTGTCTTCATTCTCTTGGTACCATTTGTTGAAGAGAATACCTAGATAGATTCAACAGCAGCAAAGCACTGCTTGTTCTAGCTGGTGATTGATGCCTGCACATATATATGCTTCTTGTTATTTTTATATATATATATATATATATATATATATATATATATATATATATATATATATGTGTGTGTGTGTGTTTCTTATTTAAAAATGATTAAAAACTAGTGTATGTATATATGTAGAAACACACATGCACTGGCATAAATATAACGTATATGTATCTACAGCAGAAGATGTAATCAAAGTGACACAACCTCTTTAGGCTGAATTATGGTTCATTAGCAATGAATAAACCCCCAGATAATCAGTGCAAAGTCACAAATCCAACTGTGTTCTTGGAACTTCATCCTGTGCCAAAAATAATTGGTCAGAAAAACTTTACTATAATATGGGGTAATTGTGACAATGAAACCTGCTGAGTTGTATAGCTTTATCTTCAGCTACCTATGCATTTAAGGTAAATAAAACATCAACTGAAAAGTCTCTCATCATGTTATAAAATATCAGCACAATGAGCCCTAGCTCTAATCTACAGTTTCAATGCCAACCTTTTTTGTTCAGATTAGCTCAGTGTGGCATCTAAATGAATAAAAGGAAAATTGCAGCCTTCATCCATTTTTTAAGGCAGTATGGGGCTTCTGGAAATGGATTTTCTGTTCATTCTTTTGTCTGATCTTTTCTATAAAGTTTTTCTACAAGTAATAATATTATGAAAGAACAAAAAAAAAAAAAGCAAAAAGACTTCAGGGTAGGATTTTCAAAAGATGTGGTGCTTAGTGCATATTATTTAATTCCCATTACCACAATGTGTTTAAAGGGATGTTAAATAGTAAATAAGTGTTAGACATAATGATGTATTCAAAGAAAAGATTAGCCTTCAAAGAATATGTATTTTTACAATTATGGTCTCTATCAGAATCTATTGACTAATCTAAAGGCTACTTTTTGATTTGCTACAATCACAATAGCAACAATTGCTTGAAAAATGCCCTATTTAACCTATAGAGCTGAAAACTTACTGACATTCACAATACGTTTTCGGCTTTAAATTGACAGTCTAGTCAAAATTAAACTTTCATGATTCAAATAAGGCATGCAAACATCTCTCCAATTTACTTTTATCATCATATTTGCTTTGTTCTCTTGTTATTCTTAGTTGAAAGCTAAACCTAGGCTAATTTCTAAGCCGTTGAAGACCACCTCATTTTGACAGTTTTTCACAGCTAGAAAGTGCTTGTTAATGGGTATAAAATTGTGCTCACTCCCGTGGAGTTACTTAGGTGTCAACACTGATTGGCTAAAATGCAAGTCTGTCAAAATAACTGAAATAAGGGGGCAGACTGCAGAGGTGTAGCTTCAAGGTAATCACAGAGGTAAAAAGGGTATTAATATAACCGTATTGGTTATAGAAAACTGGGAAATGGTTAATAAAGGAATTGTCTTTTAAAACAATACCAATTCTAGAGTAGACTGTCCCTTTAATAATCCTATGTTTCACACAGCTTTGTTTCAACAGTTTCTTTAATTTTTTGTGCTTAGCAAGAGAGATAAATAGAAAACTTAAGTAAAAAAAATGTCATTACCCATTACTTAGAAAGTCAGTGGAATTTAGAAAAGCAACTATTTTCAGAATTAAATTAATAGAAAGTGGGACAAAATAATTAATGAAAGTATATTGCAATTATTTTTTTTATTTTTTTTTAACTGCACATAATTAAACCTTTTTATTTTACAATCTTATACAATTTAAAGTAATATGAAACCTAAAAATGTTTTCATTATTCAGATACACATATAGACAACTATTTTTCCAGTTCACTTCTATTATAAAACTTGCTGTATTGTCTTGATATCCTTAATATATATATATATATATATATATATATATATATATATATATATATATATATATATATATATATATATATATATATACTGTATATACATTTTTAGAGATGTATATAAATATGTATCTCAATGTTAAAGTTCTTTTTCTGCCTTTTTTCTAACACATGAGACCTTATATCTTTGAGCCCTTATAACTTTTGTGTGCAATATTTTTTTATGCGTTTTGTGTCACACTTTTTTGTTTCGTGTAACAGTTAACCAGAGCTCTAAAGACGCGGTATTCGTTCTAGCATAAATCACGATTGTGCTCTTGTGATCGCATTTACTTTCAACTCGTAATACCAGTGGTAAGCCCAACAAGCATATTACCGCAGGTATTACGAGTTGAAAGTAAATGCGACTGCTTGAGTGCAATCGCGATTTACATTAGAATGATTATCACGTCCTGAGAGCTCTGGTTAACTGTTTCGCGAAACAAAAAGTGTTGCAAAACACGCCAAAAAATACATATGTATGTATATGTGTTTATATGTATTTACAGACATATATATATATATGTATTGGAGCCCCTTGTAGTTAAGTAGATTAAAACACGTAAAAGCATATTTATGCAATATTCATATTTAATAAAGTGTTATACTGTGTGTTTACTGTAAATATTTAACATTCCAATGTTCTGCACATAGAGGAATATGTTCTATGTATTTATAAATAGATATTTCTATATATATCTGTATATTAGCCCATCTGTTTTAAACTCACCTTACTTTTGTACTCATGAACTTTACCTATTCCTAAACACTTTCTCTCCCCCCTGCACCTTGTCTCAAAAACAGTCTCATTACGGCAAATCTGTATCTCATCTCATGTCACTCTTCCTCTTGCTTTTACTAACTGCTGGTGACATCTCCCCTAATCCTGGTCCCCAACAACTGCCTAGCCTTGCACATCCATGTGTACTTTCCCATAGACTCAGAAAACAAAACTCTGCCAACCTTACTTACATTTCTCTTGCATCTAAAGCCACTACCCCTTTCACTTATGCACTCTGGAACTCTCACTCTGTTTGCAACAAGCTCACTTCTATACATGACCTCTTTATCTCCCGTTCCCTTAACCTTCTGGCCCTAATATAAACCTGGCTCTCTCCCCTAGACACAGCATCCACTGCTGCTCTGTCACATGGGGGTCTCCACTTCAGCCACGCTCCTAGGTCTGATAAAAGACAAGGAGGTGGTGTAGGTATTTTACTTTCCTCTCGTTGCACCTTTCAACAAATACAACCCATCTCTTCCCTCACATTTTCCTCATTGGAAACCCAAATGATTTACTTATTCTCTCCCCTCTCTATACATGTTGCAGTCATATACCAACCCCCTGCCTCCTCAACTCAATTTCTAGATCTCTTGGCTGCCTGGCAACCTTATTTCCTTTCCTCAGGCACCCCTGCCCTCATTCTTGGCGACTTCAACATCCCTTTTGAAAATCCCACTGCCTCCTCTGCAAAACAACTTCTGCAACTCACTTCCTCTTTCGGTTTGTCACAATGGACTGATTCTCCCACTCACAAAGACGGTAACTCCCTTGACCTGATCTTTAGCTATCGATGCACTTTCTCAAACTTCACAAACTCCCCTTATCCTCTTTCTGACCACCATCTCCTCACTTGCAACATATCATCCCTCCCTACAACTCTCCCTCCTCAACACACCAAACTTCACAAAAGCATTATGTAATTAGATCAGCAACAGCTTGCTAATTCCCTCAAACCTCTCCTCTCATCCTTCTCCTCCTTTTCCTGCCCTGACCAATCTATCTGCCACTATAATTCCACCCTTACATCAGTCCTTGACAATCTGGCCCCTCTTACCATAGCTCGGAAATCACACACTCATCCTCAGCCCTAGCATACTCCTCTGACAAGGTACATATGCAAATGTTCCAGTAGTGCTGAGTGGCACTGGAGAAAATCTTGGAGTTCAGCTGATTTTCTTCATTACAAATTCATCTTGAACTCCTACTATTCTGCCCTTAATCTCTATAAGCAACATGACTTCTCTACTCTTATCTCTAATCTTTCTTCAAACCCAAAACTTCTGTTCTCCACTTTCAATACTCTTCTCCACCCACCCCCACCTCCTAATACAACTTCTTTGTCAGCTCAAGACTTTGCCAGCCACTTTAATAACAAAATTGACTCCATCAGAAATTAAATCGGCTCTCAAAATAATTCCATTCTCTCACCCCCTCAAAAGTTTGCAACCAACCATAACCCACATAGCCATAAACTTAGCTCTTTCTCCCCTGTTACTGAGGAAGAAGTTTTGGCACTTATACTGCTCTCTCACCTCACTACGTGTCCCCTTGACCCTATCCCCTCACAGCTACTCTCCTCCCTCTCTTCTACTCTTACCCCTATACTCACACACATTTTCAAAACTCTCCCTCAGCACCAGTATATTTCCCTCATCTTTGAAACATGCACTGGTCACACCTATCCTCAAAAAACCTTCTCTTGATCCAACCTCCCCATCCAACTTCCACCCTATTTCCCTCCTCCCTCTTGCCTCAAAGCTTCTCGAAAAACTAGTATATGCATGCCTATCCAATTTCCTTACATTAAACTCCCTCCTTGACCCACTGCAATCTGGATTTCGTCCCCATCACTCCATAGAGACAGCAATCGTTAAGGTTACCAACGACCTACTTACAGCAAAATCAGAAAGGCCACTTCTCTCTGCTTATCCTCCTTGATCTGTCCGCAGCCTTTGATACTGTTGACCACCCTCTTTTGCTCCAAACCCTCCAATCCTTCGGCATCTGTGACACAGCCCTCTCGTGCTTCTCTTCCTACCTGTCAAACTGTACCTTTAGTGTTGCCTTCTCTGGGGCCTCCTCTGCCCCGTCACCACTTTATGTTGGTGTATCGCAAGGCTCTGTCCTCGGTCCCCTACTCTTCTCAATCTACACAACATTAGGTTCCCTAATAAAGTCCCGCAATTTTCAATATCATTTGTATGTCGGCGACACCCAAATCTACTTCTCTGCACCAGACCTATCTCCTTCCTTGCTAAACCATGTCACTAACTGTCTTGCTCACATCTCTTCCTGGATGTCTTTTCACTACCTCAAGCTAAATCTCTTTAAAACTGAGCTCTTTATTTTTCCCCCTTCTTCGAAACTCTCCACCCCCAATCTTTCTATAACTGTCGACAACTCTATCATTACCCCTACCCAACATGCCCGATGTCTCGGGGTCACATTTGAATCAGATTTTTTTTCACTCACATTCAGTCCTTGGCTAAAGCCTGCCCCTTCCACCTTAAAAACATCTCTAAAATTAGACACTTCCTTACACAAGACACAACTAAGATTTGAATCCACTCTCTCATCCTTTCCCGCCTCTATTATGCAACTCTGTCCTCTCTGGTCTCCCCAGCTGCCGCGTAGCTCCTTTACAATCCATAATGAATCCCTCTGCCAGGCTCATCTTCCTTACACGTCGCTCTTCATCTGCTGCACCTCTCTGCCGATCCCTTTACTGGCTTCCTCTTGCCTGTAGGATTAAACTCAAAATTCTCACTCTGACATACAAAGCTCTCAACTGCACTGCTCCCCCCTATATCTCAGACCTTGTCTCCAGATACTCTCCCTCCCGTCCCCTTCGCTCTGCTCATGACCTCCTACTCTCTTGTTACCTCATCACACTCCCATTTACAGGACTTCTCCAGACTGGCTACTATCTTGTGGAACTCTCTCCCTCGCTCCACAAGACTCTCCCCTAGTTTTGAAAGCTTCAAGCACTCCCTAAAGACTCTACTGTTCAGGGATGCATACAACCGACACTAACCTTTCTTTATACCAGTTCCTCTTCTCCATTGCTATCCCCTGAACCTCCTTAGCATGTATGCCTAAGAGTCCAGCTGTTTGTAGATCACCTTCTTAAGAGCTGACTACAACAGTGTGACTCTTGGCAGGGTCCTCTACCCATTTGATCCCTATAATTGTTTTGTTGTACTCTGCCTTTGTTTATAGCGCTGCCAAATCTGTTGGCGCTCTACAAATAACCAATAATAAATATATATATATATATATATATATATATATATATATATATATATATATATATATATATATATATATATATATATATATATATATAGGTATGGAAATATATTTTACCCCAAACAAATCATCTGTATATCTAGAAGTTTTATTTTCAATTGCATGCTCTATTTGAATCATGAATGTTTATTTTTGACTAGACAATCCCTTTAAATGGCATAAAACCAGACTTGTTTGCTATATTGTATTCCTAGTATGGGCAATTTATCTAATTTAAACAGTTACACTTCTAATTGATTATTTCATCATACCAAAGGAAGCCAAAAATCACACTGAATGAAAAACTGCAAAATCTATTGGATTAGAATTGGACCAATGACTGACCTACTTCACCTTTAGTGTCTAACAGTGAGAACAGGCCTAGGATTCACTACTTTGCCATTACAGTACAGTACTACATTTTCCACTTCCATGTATGCTGGCCTTTATCGTTTACTCAAATGACATTTTACTGGCATTTAGTTATGTTCATTTTATGTAGGGTTGCATGTGAAGGACTCATAATTGACAATGAATGTTGTTAATGTCTCTGGAAACTGAAGCTTTGGCCAATTAAACTTTACAATAATCAGAGACCTCATTCTTGCTACTTGTTCAAAATCACATTTATCTTTCTATCCCCTGTATACTGAGCAGTTAAATAAGGTCTTTGTTAAATTTCTTTTGAAGGATGACAATACTTACTAACTAATTTATGAATTACTCATCTGTAAATATTTTTTATTTCAGAACTAATAAAGGTATCACTAATTAACAAGAACTAAATATGTAAATATATATTTTTAGCTGCACATTTGGTATTTGATATGAAATTTGCTTTTTCATCACGTATATGTGCACACTAAATTATACATTATATTCTTTTAAATTTTATTATTTTAATAAAATTCTTTATATTCCCAATAAATTATATTCCAATTTGTCTGCAGTTTCAATAAAACAACAGAACAGACTAAGGGCCAAATTTACGTGTTTGCGTGCGTCAGATTTTTTGCTCATATTACAAGTTAAAAGTAAACACAATAACTTGGGCGATATTGAAGTTAACGCACGTTAGCGAGTCCTCAGAGCTCTGGTTAACTGTTTTGTGAAACAAAAAAGTGTCATAAAACACATAAAAAATACATTACAAAATACATTTACACTCATAATAACATCATCTAATAAAAAATATAAAATAAATCTTGCACAAAAAAGTTATAAGGGCTAAAAGATATAAGGTCTCAGGTGTTAGGAAAATAAAAGACAGGCAAAAGGCTTTAACATAGAGATACATACAGTACATATACATGTCTAAATATGAATATGTGTGTGTATATATATATATATATATATATATATATATATATATATATATGTTTATATGTGTACATATGTACTTATATGTGTATATATGTATTTACAGACATATATACACATATAAAAACATAATTATATATATAGACAAATAAAGAAGTGCATTGGAGTCCTTTGCAGTTGTGTTACAATGTGTTTTTTTCTGTAAATGTTTTACATTTCAATGTTCTGCACATTACAGAATATGTTCTATGTATTTTTAAATAGATAGATTTTTAAATAGATAGCATTACTGGGCTAAAATGTTGCACCCAGGTGGTAAATCGCCATAGAACAGGCTAACAATGTTATTGAGCCAGTCGTTCGTTCCTGTGAGTGCACTTCTCTCTGTATGTATTTAGTCTCCCTATGGGAAAAAGGGGCAACCAGACGTGGACTCCTTGCTCAGTGTGCTTAGAGGAATATGGCTACACATCACTGACAAGGCCCAATGAAGGCCGAAACGATCGTCTGGGGTTGCTGTGTTCCTTGTTCAGAGAGGAATTGCCTGGTATTTCGGCGCTGGACTGACCGTAATAGGCGGGATCAGACTGATATACTACAGGAAAGTTCTACTCTGTGAAAAGCATTACTGGGCTAAAAAGTTGCACCCAGGTGGTAAATCGCCATAGAACAGGCTAACAATGTTATTGAGCCAGTCGTTCGTTCCTGTGAGTGCACTTCTCTCTGTATGTATTTAGTCTCCCTATGGGAAAAAGGGGCAACCAGACGTGGACTCCTTGCTCAGTGTGCTTAGAGGAATATGGCTACACCTCACTGACGAGGCCCAATGAAGGCCGAAACGATCGTCTGGGGTTGCTGTGTTCCTTGTTCAGAGAGGAATTGCCTGGTATTTCGGCGCTGGACTGACCGTAATAGGCGGGATCAGACTGATATACTACAGGAAAGTTCTACTCTGTGAAAAGCATTACTGGGCTAAAAAGTTGCACCCAGGTGGTAAATCGCCATAGAACAGGCTAACAATGTTATTGAGCCAGTCGTTCGTTCCTGTGAGTGCACTTCTCTCTGTATATATATATATATATTCCAATGGATTGTCCCCACTTGTAGCGCAAAAAATCTCTCTCCAAAGAAAAGTAAAACTTCCTTTATTGTAGTAACAAAAGTAAAAACATGACAGCCTACACACGACTGTAATAAAGCACTTAATGTAAAATCACAGTGTCAGTGATCTGAACCACATGCAGACATGTTTCGTGCAGTTGCGCACTTGATCACTGCTTGAAAGCAATCCTGATCACACCTGCTTTATAGCACTTTTCTTAAAGAGACATTTGTAAATGTTAGACACTGTGTGCTTGAACTCTCTCTTTACTGCCTATCCTTTGTTGAAGAACATGTTTCAAAAAGTTATTTAATACATTTGCAGAAATTTTTTTCTCTTCTACATGTATATTAATAATAATATGATGTTAACTTTTATATATTAAGAATTTTTTCTCTTCTACATGTATATTAATAATATGATGTTAACTTTTATACATTAAAAATTACCTTATGTCTTTGCCTCATTTCTCATAAGTATATCTTATACCACTAGATAAAATTGCAGTCTTTCAACTGTAGTACTTTGATGTAATTTATATATGACACTATGTGTCATACAAAAAATGTTAAATTTATTTCTAGAGTAAGGTTTAGAGTTTACAATATATGTAAAAATAATTTATTGTTTAAGACTTATATGATGGCCATATATTATTTCTCCCCTTTTCCTTATCTAAAAGAAAAGCTGTTGTGTATATATTAATTCACAAAAAGATCCAGGTCTCTACGCATATTGAGACCTAATGGATTACATGTTTTTAATGTGAAAATCCAGAAGACTTCACGTTTGTTAAGTTTATCTTCTCTGTCTCCTCCTCGTTTCCATAGAGGAACATGATCTATACCTTGAATTTTTAATAAAGACACATCTGAATTATGTTGACTTTTAAAATGTCTCGACACTGGTGTGTCGGTGTCATCATCCTCTATTGATCTGAGGTGCTGAAGAAACCTATCTTTAATGCTACGCTTGGTTTTACCTACATAGTTAATTTTACAGAGATCACACGTAAGTAAATATACTACATGTGTAGTTGAACAATTTATGTAATACTTAATTTTATAGTCTTGCTGGGTAGCAGATGAAGAAAAAGTATCGCCCTCAATGACATGGTTACAAGTTTTACATATATTTCTCCTGCATCTAAAGAATCCCTTTCTCTCTTTTAGCCAGCATTTATTGTGTTTTATTGGAAGATTAGATGGAGAGAGGTAGTTTGAAAGTGTTTTTCCTCTTTTGGGTATAATATCTACACCCTCTTCCATTATAATTTTTAGTACTGGATCTGAATATAACACAGGTACAGTATCTTTAATGATTTTGCTGATGTTTTTAAAATCAGTACTATAGGTAGTTATAAACCTGGGTTTCTCAGTGTCCCTTTTTTTTGCATCTTTCCTTTTATATTTTAGTAAATCCTCCCTAGTTTTTTGCTGAACACTTTCTTTTGCTTTAATTAAAGTGCCTTCATTATATCCTCTCTGTTTTAGTCTTTCTTCAATAATTTTACACTGTTTATTATAATCTTCCTCATTAGAGCAATTTCTTTTGGCCCTAATGAATTCACCCTTTGGTATTCCTTGTAGCACATGTCTCGGGTGACATGATTTGTATAAAAGTGTAGTATTGCCTGCTGTTGGCTTTCTGTAAAGTATAGAGACTATTTTTTCATGTTCTACATCTGCTTTTAATGTAAGATCTAGAAAGTCTATTGACTCCGTACTTTCTTCTCCTGTGAATTTCAACCCACATTTGTTATTATTTAAATAAGCACAGAAATCTTTTACTTGATCTGTGTCTCCTTCAAAAATGAAAAGTAAATCGTCTATATATCTGAAAAAATGTATGATTCTCTCTCTATGGGGATTTCTCTCTCCAAAGACGTGGAACAGCTCCCACCAACCCATAAATAGGTTGGCGTATGATGGGGCAAACTTGGCCCCCATCGCCGTTCCACGCCTTTGGAGAAAGAAATCTGATCCAAACATAAAGAAATTATGCGTTAAAAGATATTCAATTGCATTAAGTATAAACATTTTTGTTGCTGATTCATAGTCAGTACACTGGTTCAAGAAAAATTCTATAGCTGTCATGCCTAAGTTGTGATCTATACAAGTATACAAGGATGATACATCCACTACTAGAAATCTGTAATTTTCTTTCCATTTGATATTCTGTAACTTATTAAGCAATGATGTGCTATCCTGTATGTAACTTAGTAAATCTTTAACAAGTTTTTGTAAGAAAGTGTCCACCAGATCTGAGAACGGCTCATTTAATGAGTTAATACCTGCAATTATAGGTCGTCCTGGTGGACAGACTAAATCTTTATGTAACTTGGGAAAATAATGAAATATTGGAATTACTGAATTAGTTGGAGTTAGGACTTCTTCTAATGTAGGAGTTATGATATTGTTTAGTTTAGCTATCTTAGTGATTTTAATTAGCTCTTTTCTAAACTCTCTCGTGGGATTACCATCTAGTTTGATATACACTTCTTGATCAGACAGTTGCCTTTTGGCTTCTTTAATGTAGTCTACAGTATTTAAAATGACTACATTTCCTCCTTTATCAGAAGGGCGGATCATTATATCTTTATTTTCTTGAAGAGTTAATAAAGCTGCTTTTTCTTTATTTGTTAAATTAGAGTACCTTCTTTTTTTACTTTTTAGATTCTTTTCATGTAGTATTCTTAACTTACTTTCCACTGTTTTCTGGAAAATATCTAACACCTTAGGTCTGGTGTGTACTGGATAAAAGGTGCTCTTTTTCTTTAAGTGACCAAATTTGATATCTTCTTCCATTATCTTATCTATAGATTCTCTATTGCTATCCTCAGCTAGTTCTTGCAAATCTTTAATAGCACATAAATCAGGAAATAACAAGACATCAGTAATGGCTGACGTGACACTCTCATTAATATCATTTTTAGTCTCAACTTGTGTCATATGCTCACTTTCTGAAAAAAAATGTTTTTTCAAAGTAAGTTTGCGTACAAACTTGTTAACGTCTAATACTGTTTCAAACAAATTAAACTGAGCTGATGGCACAAAGTTGAGACCTTTGGACAAAAGATTAATCTCTATGGAGTTCAGGGTAACATCAGACAGATTACAGACACTCAGATCTGCATTTATTTCTTTTTGTTCTGTCCCTGTGATCTCGTGATGTATTTCTTCTGTTGTCCTTTCCTCTGATGTTGTTTGTTGTATCTGTTTCCGCTTGCTGCCCTTGCCCCTACTTCCTCTATGGGTTTTTTTTGTTTTTCTTGGGAAAGTCTGGGGGTCCTCGTTTTTTGACTCCTTATGAGATCCTGATGTTGTAGCTTGTACCTCCAGTTCTTGAAATACTGCTGGTGTTTCTTCCTCAGTCTGCAAATCATTATCAGATGAGTCAAATTCGTATTCTGTGTCTGAGAATGTCACAGTTTTTCCTCCTTTATGTATTCTTCTCTGTTGCCTTCTCTGAAATCTCCTAGGATATTCTTCCTGTGTCCATCTGTAAACTTGTTTCTGATCGTAATCTTTTTTGTCTCTTGTTATTTTTCTTGACTTAAATTGCCATATTTCTTGTCTGAAAGTATTCATGGTTGTTTCAAATTTTTTGTCATATTCCTTAAAGTCTTTGTGATGTTGAAAATCTCTAAGTTTGTTTTGAACCTCTTTCATCTCCTGTAACAGCTCTGCTTTTTGTTTTCTTTTGTGCTCCATGAGCAAATCAATTAATGCAAATGAGCATGCATCTAGAATGCTGTTCCATTTGGAGATAAATTCTGTATCCATAATCACAAAGGATGGAAATTTTCTTATACGAAGACCTCTTGGTATTCTGTGTTCATGCTTGTAAATAGAAAAAGATTTGAGATCTAGATCCAATTTAATGTCCTTTTTTCTTAAGGAATCCATTTCAAAGAAAAGACTGTCTATAGTATGTATTATTTGATTGTAGGTTTCAGATACTTCATCCTGAAAGTCTCCCAACACATAACTTGGTTCACTTGAATTATCCATATTTGTTCAAGGATTTTTAGGCAGAATAGAGTACTTACACAAATGATTTGTGTGTAAATTAGTGCTTTATTGTGTGTAAAGGCTGTTACTTTTGTTTATTTAGAGATCAGAGTATGTGATAAATCCAATCACCTTAGTGTATATTTAGGTACAAATCTAATCTCTTTTTCTTTTTTGATCCTTTTTATATATCTCCCCTTTAGACCGTGTATCACAGTTTCATTTGTAAGTCAGGTATATTGGATAATGCTTTCCTAGTGCAAACAACTTTGTTACTGTTGCTGTTAATTAACCACAGATTGCACCTGTTTGTAGCTTTGTGCTTAAGTGGAAAGGAATACATATGATCTTATGTGGCTGCTCAGACTTAAATCAACAGACATAGTATGCAAAAGAACACTTTGTAAGTAAGTAGCGCACACATAGACTTTAGCAATATAATTTCAAAAGGTACCTGTATACCACTCACTGTCCGGTAACACGCTGGGGAGCAATTGGCTCAGGGTGTATGGAGATCTGCAGCTGTGGAGACTGAGCCGGTCTGTAGTCAGCGTCTGAGTAAATAGAATATATTCCAATGGATTGTCCCCACTTGTAGCGCAAAAAATCTCTCTCCAAAGAAAAGTAAAACTTCCTTTATTGTAGTCTTTTCTTTGAAATGGATTCCTTAAGAAAAAAGGACATTAAATTGGATCTAGATCTCAAATCTTTTTCTATTTACAAGCATGAACACAGAATACCAAGAGGTCTTCGTATAAGAAAATTTCCATCCTTTGTGATTATGGATACAGAATTTATCTCCAAATGGAACAGCATTCTAGATGCATGCTCATTTGCATTAATTGATTTGCTCATGGAGCACAAAAGAAAACAAAAAGCAGAGCTGTTACAGGAGATGAAAGAGGTTCAAAACAAACTTAGAGATTTTCAACATCACAAAGACTTTAAGGAATATGACAAAAAATTTGAAACAACCATGAATACTTTCAGACAAGAAATATGGCAATTTAAGTCAAGAAAAATAACAAGAGACAAAAAAGATTACGATCAGAAACAAGTTTACAGATGGACACAGGAAGAATATCCTAGGAGATTTCAGAGAAGGCAACAGAGAAGAATACATAAAGGAGGAAAAACTGTGACATTCTCAGACACAGAATACGAATTTGACTCATCTGATAATGATTTGCAGACTGAGGAAGAAACACCAGCAGTATTTCAAGAACTGGAGGTACAAGCTACAACATCAGGATCTCATAAGGAGTCAAAAAACGAGGACCCCCAGACTTTCCCAAGAAAAACAAAAAAACCCATAGAGGAAGTAGGGGCAAGGGCAGCAAGCGGAAACAGATACAACAAACAACATCAGAGGAAAGGACAACAGAAGAAATACATCACGAGATCACAGGGACAGAACAAAAAGAAATAAATGCAGATCTGAGTGTCTGTAATCTGTCTGATGTTACCCTGAACTCCATAGAGATTAATCTTTTGTCCAAAGGTCTCAACTTTGTGCCATCAGCTCAGTTTAATTTGTTTGAAACAGTATTAGACGTTAACAAGTTTGTACGCAAACTTACTTTGAAAAAACATTTTTTTTCAGAAAGTGAGCATATGACACAAGTTGAGACTAAAAATGATATTAATGAGAGTGTCACGTCAGCCATTACTGATGTCTTGTTATTTCCTGATTTATGTGCTATTAAAGATTTGCAAGAACTAGCTGAGGATAGCAATAGAGAATCTATAGATAAGATAATGGAAGAAGATATCAAATTTGGTCACTTAAAGAAAAAGAGCACCTTTTATCCAGTACACACCAGACCTAAGGTGTTAGATATTTTCCAGAAAACAGTGGAAAGTAAGTTAAGAATACTACATGAAAAGAATCTAAAAAGTAAAAAAAGAAGGTACTCTAATTTAACAAATAAAGAAAAAGCAGCTTTATTAACTCTTCAAGAAAATAAAGATATAATGATCCGCCCTTCTGATAAAGGAGGAAATGTAGTCATTTTAAATACTGTAGACTACATTAAAGAAGCCAAAAGGCAACTGTCTGATCAAGAAGTGTATATCAAACTAGATGGTAATCCCACGAGAGAGTTTAGAAAAGAGCTAATTAAAATCACTAAGATAGCTAAACTAAACAATATCATAACTCCTACATTAGAAGAAGTCCTAACTCCAACTAATTCAGTAATTCCAATATTTCATTATTTTCCCAAGTTACATAAAGATTTAGTCTGTCCACCAGGACGACCTATAATTGCAGGTATTAACTCATTAAATGAGCCGTTCTCAGATCTGGTGGACACTTTCTTACAACCACTTGTTAAAGATTTACTAAGTTACATACAGGATAGCACATCATTGCTTAATAAGTTACAGAATATCAAATGGAAAGAAAATTACAGATTTCTAGTAGTGGATGTATCATCCTTGTATACTTGTATAGATCACAACTTAGGCATGACAGCTATAGAATTTTTCTTGAACCAGTGTACTGACTATGAATCAGCAACAAAAATGTTTATACTTAATGCAATTGAATATCTTTTAACGCATAATTTCTTTATGTTTGGATCAGATTTCTTTCTCCAAAGGCGTGGAACGGCGATGGGGGCCAAGTTTGCCCCATCATACGCCAACCTATTTATGGGTTGGTGGGAGCTGTTCCACGTCTTTGGAGAGAGAAATCCCCATAGAGAGAGAATCATACATTTTTTCAGATATATAGACGATTTACTTTTCATTTTTGAAGGAGACACAGATCAAGTAAAAGATTTCTGTGCTTATTTAAATAATAACAAATGTGGGTTGAAATTCACAGGAGAAGAAAGTACGGAGTCAATAGACTTTCTAGATCTTACATTAAAAGCAGATGTAGAACATGAAAAAATAGTCTCTATACTTTACAGAAAGCCAACAGCAGGCAATACTACACTTTTATACAAATCATGTCACCCGAGACATGTGCTACAAGGAATACCAAAGGGTGAATTCATTAGGGCCAAAAGAAATTGCTCTAATGAGGAAGATTATAATAAACAGTGTAAAATTATTGAAGAAAGACTAAAACAGAGAGGATATAATGAAGGCACTTTAATTAAAGCAAAAGAAAGTGTTCAGCAAAAAACTAGGGAGGATTTACTAAAATATAAAAGGAAAGATGCAAAAAAAAGGGACACTGAGAAACCCAGGTTTATAACTACCTATAGTACTGATTTTAAAAACATCAGCAAAATCATTAAAGATACTGTACCTGTGTTATATTCAGATCCAGTACTAAAAATTATAATGGAAGAGGGTGTAGATATTATACCCAAAAGAGGAAAAACACTTTCAAACTACCTCTCTCCATCTAATCTTCCAATAAAACACAATAAATGCTGGCTAAAAGAGAGAAAGGGATTCTTTAGATGCAGGAGAAATATATGTAAAACTTGTAACCATGTCATTGAGGGCGATACTTTTTCTTCATCTGCTACCCAGCAAGACTATAAAATTAAGTATTACATAAATTGTTCAACTACACATGTAGTATATTTACTTACGTGTGATCTCTGTAAAATTAACTATGTAGGTAAAACCAAGCGTAGCATTAAAGATAGGTTTCTTCAGCACCTCAGATCAATAGAGGATGATGACACCGACACACCAGTGTCGAGACATTTTAAAAGTCAACATAATTCAGATGTGTCTTTATTAAAAATTCAAGGTATAGATCATGTTCCTCTATGGAAACGAGGAGGAGACAGAGAAGATAAACTTAACAAACGTGAAGTCTTCTGGATTTTCACATTAAAAACATGTAATCCATTAGGTCTCAATATGCGTAGAGACCTGGATCTTTTTGTGAATTAATATATACACAACAGCTTTTCTTTTAGATAAGGAAAAGGGGAGAAATAATATATGGCCATCATATAAGTCTTAAACAATAAATTATTTTTACATATATTGTAAACTCTAAACCTTACTCTAGAAATAAATTTAACATTTTTTGTATGACACATAGTGTCATATATAAATTACATCAAAGTACTACAGTTGAAAGACTGCAATTTTATCTAGTGGTATAAGATATACTTATGAGAAATGAGGCAAAGACATAAGGTAATTTTTAATGTATAAAAGTTAACATCATATTATTAATATACATGTAGAAGAGAAAAAATTCTTAATATATAAAAGTTAACATCATATTATTATTAATATACATGTAGAAGAGAAAAAAATTTCTGCAAATGTATTAAATAACTTTTTGAAACATGTTCTTCAACAAAGGATAGGCAGTAAAGAGAGAGTTCAAGCACACAGTGTCTAACATTTACAAATGTCTCTTTAAGAAAAGTGCTATAAAGCAGGTGTGATCAGGATTGCTTTCAAGCAGTGATCAAGTGCGCAACTGCACGAAACATGTCTGCATGTGGTTCAGATCACTGACACTGTGTTTTTACATTAAGTGCTTTATTACAGTCGTGTGTAGGCTGTCATGTTTTTACTTTTGTTACTACAATAAAGGAAGTTTTACTTTTCTTTGGAGAGAGATTTTTTGCGCTACAAGTGGGGACAATCCATTGGAATATATTCTATTTACTCAGACGCTGACTACAGACCGGCTCAGTCTCCACAGCTGCAGATCTCCATACACCCTGAGCCAATTGCTCCCCAGCGTGTTACCGGACAGTGAGTGGTATACAGGTACCTTTTGAAATTATATTGCTAAAGTCTATGTGTGCGCTACTTACTTACAAAGTGTTCTTTTATATATATATATATATATATATATATATATATATATATATATATATGTTTATATGTGTACATATGTATTTATATGTGTATATATGTATTTACAGACATATATACACATATAAAAACATAATTACATATATAGACAAATAAAGAAGTGCATTGGAGTCCTTTGCAGTTGTGTTACAACGTGTTTTTTTCTGTAAATGTTTTACATTTCAATGTTCTGCACATTACAGAATATGTTCTATGTATTTTTAAATAGATATTCCTATGTATATCTGTATATATCTATACCTTAATATAGGTTGTAAGTTCCCACGGGAATAGGGCCCTCAATCCCCCCTGTATTTGTCTGTAAAATTTTGTCTTTTATCGTATTGTTTCTCCATTACCCATGGGTAGCGCTGCGGAATCTGTTGGCGCTTTATAAATAAAGAATAATAATCATGTATATATATTTATATATAGGTGTAGATATATATTGTACCAAAAAAACATCATATATAAAATAAAATATATATAAATATATAAAAAGAACATATTCTGCTATGTGAAGAACATTGGAATGTGAAATATTCATAATTTCATGTCGGGTTAGCGCCCTTGAGAATTTGAGATCGGGTTTGCACGCGAGTACGGTGTTAGCTTTTTTCCAGTTTTTTTTGCTCCATTGATTCTATGACGGAATAGGTTATCACACGCACGATAAGTTCGTTTTTTTACAGGTGTCAGGATAGCGCACATGCAATCATTTTTTACTTTCAACTTGTAAAACGAGTGCAAGCCGACGCACACAAAAACTTACTTCTAGTGCAGTTAAAGCTTAAGCAGGAGTGTAAAATAGCACTCCACTTGCAATCTGGACCTAAATTGGGAAAAAATTAATGACTAAATAAAGGAGAAAATGAACATAAACATTTTATTATCACTCTCTCTTCCACATCCCACAAACTTCCTCATTTCCCACATACCTGCCCCACATTTACTTCCTATAGCTCATGATTGACCTCAGATATGTTGGAGCCAATTGGCCATAAATATCCGCTATCCTTAAAATTGACATTTGCTCTTAGAGGTATAGTAATGTTACCTTACCAAGCTGCTAATGTCTGCTTCCTGTAATCTTCCAGTAACTACTATTTTAGTAGGCAACAACTTATGTGCTTACAAAGGTTGGATATTTTGATATCTAAAGAGTGATATAACCTTTATAAAATGGAATATAATGTTACAAAAAGAAACACATTTTTGACTTCAAGGGATAGGTTTACAAATCTGGTAGGCTGATGTACCAACCAATGTCATTTCAGTTTGCAGAAATGAGATGATGTCATATAATTGGTAAAAGCTTTTTCACTAACTAAGTTAGTTCTACTATTCTAAATTTTTGTTCTCTTGGTATTCTTAGTTGAAAGCTTAACCTAGGAGGTTCATGTGCTAATTTCTTAGACCTTGAAGGCCACCTCTTTTCAGAATGCATTTTAACAGTATTTCACCACTAGAGGGTGTTAGTTCACGTATTTCATATAGATAACACTGTGCTCGTGCACATGAAGTTATCTGGGAGCAGGCACTGATTGGCTAAAATGCAAGTCTGTCAAAAGAACTGAAATAAAGGGGCAGTTTGCAGAGGCTTAGATACAGGATAATCACAGAGGTTAAAAGTATATTATTATAACTGTGTTGGTTATGCAAAACTTGGGAATGGGTAATAAAGGGATTATCTATCTTTTAAAACAATAAAAATTCTGGTGTAGACTGTCCCTTTAAGCTCTACCATGTATAAGCTCTGGTTACGGTTTTGTATTATTTCTGCTTTTAAGTTGAAATGAAAACTTTATTTAACATAAAGAGACCTATCTATGGTAATTATAGCTCTACCCCTAGAATCATGCTAGCTTTACTCTTTACTTTTTTAATATTGTCAGATATTAAATGCACAGGAACCCTGCTACTTTATTATATAACAATGAGTAGAATAGAAGCAATAAAAAAATAATAAAACTAAAACTAAAATATCATTCTCCAGCATGTTGAAGGGGTTAATCTTAAACAAAACACATGTGTAACCCAAATATTTGTACCTACTGTACATGTATATTTTTAAATCATTTTAATGCAATTTTATATTTATAGTTCTTTAATTTATGTTTTGTGCTACCACAGTAAGGCTTGACACCTGCTGCAAATAATGCTTAAAGGATACAAGGTCCATTTGTTTCTAAGGGACTGAGCTTGTTACTGAGCACTGTTACTCCAAGGTTCAATTTCTTTATTTAATCTCTGAGGGCCATGCGCTTTTATTACTTTCTAGCAATATTTTATCCCAGAACCCAGGAGAACAGAATTTGAGTATGATATTTATAGCTACAGTGTATACAGTATGTCGTCTCTTTACAAGTGTTTCCTTTTTGGGGATGATTATGCTCTTATTTGAAACTATTGTCTACTCTACTGTATGTTATTTTATACATTGCAATGTTGTTTATAAATTACATATTTTTTTTTTTTTTTAAGAACAACGAAGTCACAATTAAACTTTCATGATTCGAATAAAGAATGCATAAGAGTCTGATTTGTTGATGCTCAGCAGAAAGTCTATAAACGGATAAAGAGATGATGCAGTCAGTATAATTCAAAACAGCCTGCTCTTATCCCAGAAACACGCACCATGCTTTGAACCTGCAACACACATATGCAGGAATAACTGTAAGTAGCGCTCACCCCAGTCCCTCTTATTGTAGATAAATAGGATATATTTGGGGGCATGTCTAACCGGCGGTCATGATAAGTCGCAATATCTGTGGCTCCTAGTGTGACCTGCTTAAACAGATAGTAAAGTCCAAATTAAACTTTTCATGATTCAGATAGGGCATGCAATTTTAAACAACTTTCTAATTTACTTTTATCATCAAATTTGCTTTGTTGTCTTGTTATTCTTAGTTGAAAGGTAAATCTAGGTAGGCTCATATGCTAATTTCTAAGCCCTTGATGGACACCTCTTATCTGAATGCATTTGACGTTTTTTCACAGCTAGAGGGCGTTAGTTCATGTGTTTCATATAGATAACTGTGCTCACACAAGTGAAGTTATTTAAGAGTCAGCACTAATTGCCTGAAATGCAAGTATGTCAAAAGATCTAAGATAAAGAGGCAGTCTGAAGAAGAGAAAACTTGCAGGAGCACCGTGGTTAGGGTTAAAATATAGACTTTATTAGGAAATCTCCAGGGTGTATAAACCCTGAGGGTAAAAAAAAGTACAATCTGTGCAATATCAGACAAAAATAAGGGGCTGACCAGTTTAGGCTCCTGCCTTACTCCTAGCCTGCTAGATTGTACTGTTTTTACCCTCAAGGTTTATACACCCTGAAGATTTCCTAATAAAGTCTATGTTTTAACCCTAACCACTGTGCTCCTGCAAGTTTTCTCACATTGAACACTGTTTGGCCGAGAGTGAGCACATGGTGAATAGGTTAGCTTCTGAGGAGAGGCCATCAGTCGCGGTGGACACTGGACAGATCCTAGTAACTGGAAGAAGGAGGATGCTGAAAGGAGCTGCAGGAGGGCAGCACACATCAGGGACTGGTTGCAGCAACCCGGGCACTTGTGCAGCAGAGAGGACACTCACAAAGGATTCATGCTGCACATGAAGTAAGCTGGACTGAGCGGCTGAACTAAAGTCCAATAGATTCCTGAGCACACACTATCCTGGAGTGGTGAGTTACATAGTAACCATAATTTAAGTGTGTTTCTAGTTACACATAAATATTTGTGACAACACTGAGGGAGGCAGGGGATTTCTCCCTCAGTAAGCTGTATTGGACTGTTTTACACACCTCTGGGTACTCGTTAAGGACCATTTATCATTCTTATCATTTTTGGTGCACGCACCATACATATTCCCAATTCATTGTTGTTTGTTCAGTCTGCAGAAGCTTAGATACAAGGTAATTACAGAGGTAAAAAGTATAATTCTATAACAGTGTTATGCAAAACCGGGGAATGGTAAATAAACGGATTATGTATCTTTTAAAACAATAGCATTTTTAGTGTTTACTATCCCTTTAATCTGCTGATAATTGCAACAGTTCTGCAGCATCCACTGAAATAAAACTCAGTTTTGAATAGACTAAGTAACACAGAATTAAATGATAATTAAACTTGCAGATTACTGGGCCCAGATCTGGACCATTGAGACCTCAGACAGCGGCCTCTTTACCAGGATTCAACACCCCTCCCTGTGAATTGGGATAACAGTCCTTCTTTGTTTTAAAGAGGGAACCATCTACCCTGGCACAGCAGCTATATGCAAGGAAGGTGTTGCTAAAGTGAGTCTACCTGAACAATATTCTGCAAATGGATGCTCTAGACAGATGGGAATGTAACACGGCCCAGCTCATGTGAGACCACTTCTGGCATTTAAGAAAGTGTTATGTAAAGTGTTTCTAATACCACGGACTCCTGAAGGAGTACAACTGGTAACCACAGACTGACCTACAATGGAGTATGATTGCAGTTCTGCTTCTATCATGACAGGTGCGGCTAGCACAGAGATCCCCAATTTCTATAGTCAGATGGGTTACGTGAACCCCACTTTAAAAAAATCTCTATTCACCCTTGAACCTCAATTGGAGGGCCTTGTGGCCTCAGAAGCCCTGACTGGCAATGCAGAGCCCTCTGCTATTCAAGTGCAGATCGTGTCTGGACCTGAGGTGAGAGTGGAGACTTTTCCTGACTTGACAGAGGAAAAGGTTTTCCTCTGTGACATCCAAGCGGCGGCTGGGGTCGTTGCCGAGAAACAGAGAGGGTTCACTATAAGATCTACAGCTTTCTAGATAATTCAGAATTTCTATTTATATTGTTGACTATTAAGTGCGTTGCCATATAATCATACTGCTAGCTACTTACTGGATCCCTACAAATGTTGAGATTACATATACGGCGTAGGTTTCAGCGCAACTGCTGAAACCAATGCCACCTGTAAGTTCACCTCGCGCATTGGGTGAATCACATATATGGTGCCGGCAGATCATATACTGCCGTAAGTCGGATAAACCGGTGAGGTACCGAAATGTGTGGATATATACATTTCTGGAGTCACCAGTGACTTACGGCAGTATATGATCTGCCGGCGCCTAAGTAAAAAAACAAAAAAATGTTTAACCGCCTGTAAAAGTTTAACCCGTCTCCCAAAAATTAACCCGGCATGTCAAAACCCCTATATGCACCATCCACCCACAACGCAATCTACCTATTTAAACTATTAACCCCTAATCCACCAACCCCCACATCGCAAAGTACCTAATAAATTTATTAAGCCCTAATCCGCCATCCCCCCACATCGCAATCTACCTAATAAATGTATTATCCCCTAATCCCCCCACAACTCAAAGTACCTATCAACACTATTAACCCCTAAACCTCCATCCCCCCCTCAAACGCAAAGTACCTAATTACACTATAAACCCTTAATCCACCATCCCCCCACAACGCAAAGTACCAAATTAACCTATTAACCCCTAAACCGCCATCCCCCCACAACACAAAGTATTAATCTAATCACTGAGCCCCTTAACCTAAAATTACGAAAAATAAAAAACTCTAAGATTACAAAAATAATAAACAAAATGATCCAAAATAATAACAATTAAACCTAATCTAATACCCCTATAAAAAAACAAAAAGCCCCCCCCCAAAAAAACACCCCCTAACCTAACAATAAACTACCAATAGCCCTTAAAGGGGCCTTTTGTAGAGCATTGCCCAGAAGCAATCAGCTCTTTTACCTTAAAAAATTACAAAGTCCCCACTAAAAGTAACCCCCCCACCCAACCAACCCCCCAAAATAAAAAAAAAACTAACACTAACCCCAGGAAATATACTCACACTTCCTGAAGTCCAGACATCCATCTTCATACAGGCGGCGAGAAGTCTTCATCCATCGCGGGGGCGTCTTCTATCTTTATCCCGGTGGTGTGGAGCTGTAAAGGCACGGAGCTACTGAAATCCTATTGGCTGATTTAAACAGCCAATAGGATTTCAGTAGCTCTCATCCTATTGGCTGATTTGAAAATGTCAGCCAATAGGAATGCAAGGTATCACATTTTTAAACGGGTACCTTGCATTCAAGCTTTAATGTACGGGGGTGATTGTATTAAGAGGATCTTCTTCGCTGGATGTCTGTGCCACCGGCGATGATGCTCCACGCCTCCAGAGCTCCGCGCCACCGGGATGAAGATAGAAGATGCCCCTTCTATGGATGAAGACTTCTCGCCGCCTGGATGAAGATGGATGTCCGGTATTCAGGAACTGTGAGTAGATTTCCTGAGGTTAGTGTTAGTTCTTTTTTAATTTTTTTGGGTGGGTTTTTTTTTAGATTAGGGCTTTGGGCACAAAAGAGCTGAATGCCCTTTTACTTAGGTTTTTTATTTTGGCGGGGTTGGTTGGATGGGGGGGTTTACTTTTAGGTGGTTTTTTAAGGTAAAAAAGCTGATTGCTTCAGGGCAATGCCCTACAAAAGGCCCCTTTAAGGGCTATTGGTAGTTTATTGTTAGTTTTTTTTATAGGGGTATTAGATTAGGTTTAATTGTTATTATTTTGGATAATTTTGTTTATTATTTTTGTAATCTTAGAGTTTTTTATTTTTCGTAATTTTAGAGTTTTTATTTTTTATAATGTATATTTTTTTATTTTTTCGTAGTGTATAGATTTTTTTAATTTGAAATGTAGGTGTGTTTATTTTTCGTTAATTTTATTGTTTTAAAATAGTAATGTTAGGTTACTTTATAGTTTAAACTTAGTTTTTTTTATTTCACAGGTAAGTTTTTATTTATTTAAAGATAGTTACATAGTAAATTTAATTTAAAATTAGGGGGTGTTAGGTTTAGGGGTTAATAGTTTAATTTAGTGTGTTGCGATGTTTGGGGCTGGCAGTTTAGGGGTTAATAGGTTTATTTTATTCGTAGCGATGTGGGGGGCAGGCGGTTTAGGGGTTAATAGGTTTATTTTATTAGTAGCGATGTGGGGGCCGGTGGTTTAGGGGTTAATAGGTTAATTTTATTAGTAGCGATATGGGGCCGGTGGTTTAGGGGTTAATAGGTTTATTTTATTAGTAGCAATGTGGGGCAGTGTTTTAGGGGTTAATAGTTTTATTTTATTAGTAGCGATGTGGGGGTCGGTAGTTTAGGGGTTAATAGGTTTATATAGTGTCTGTGATGTCGGGGAGCAGCGGATTGGAGGTTAATAGCTTTATTTAGTGTTGGCGGATTAGGGGTATTTAGACTAGGGGTTTATGTTAGGGTGTTAGGTTTTAACATAACTTTCTTGTCCCCATAGACATCAATGGGGATTGCGTTACGGCGTTCTCCATTCCACAATCGCAGGTGTTTTTTTCTGACACATTCTCCCTATTTATGTCTATGGGGGAAAGCGTGCACGAGCATGTAAAGTCAAGCCTTCGGTTTTGTGCGGTATGGACTTTAACGCACCATACCGCACAACAAGAGAAGGTTTTTCAGTAACTTGTAATGACAGGGCTATGAAAAGTGCGATACCGCTATTTTTTTTTGCTTTATTTACGCACTCTGTATAGCGCAAAACTTGTAATCTTGGTGAAAGTTATTAACCCCTAATCTGCCAACCCCCAAAACGCAAAGTACCGAATTACATCAATAACCCCTAATCCGCTAACTCCCCACAATGCAAAATACCTAATAAAAGTATTAACACCTAAACCGCCAACCCCCCACAACGCAATCTACCTAATTACACTATTAACCTCTAATCCGCAAACCCCCCCACAACGCAAAGTATTAATCTAATAACTAAGCACCCTAACCTAACACCCCCTAAGTTAACCCCAATTAAAATACAATTACATAAAATAAAAAAGACTACCTTAAACATTATTTAAAAATTACGAAAAATAAAAAATCCTATCTTTACATTAAAATAAAAAGTCCTAACATTACAGGAAAATAAAAAAAACTAACGGCTAGATTACGAGTTTGGCGTTAGAAGCTCTGCGGTGCTAACGAGCAGTTTATGCTCACCGCTCACTTACAGACAGCTCTGGTATTACGGGTTTTTACAACCCAGACAAGAAGTGAGCGTTGAGTAAAATTTTGCTCCTTACCGGACTCCAATACACGTGCACGATTTCCCCATAGGAATTAATGGGGAGGGCCGGCTGAAAAAAAGTCTTACACCTGCCAAAAATCAGCGTAAAGCTCCTTAACGCATCCCCATTGATTCCTATGGGGAAATAAAAGTTATGTCTACACCTAACATGAACCCCGAGTCTAAACACCCCTAATCTTACACTTATTAACCACTAATCTTCCGCCCCCGACATCGCCGCAACCTACATTATATTATTAACCCCTAATCTGCCGCTCTGGACACCGCCACCACCTACATTATAATTATGAACCCCTAATCTGCTGCCCCCCAACATCGCCGACACCTACATTATATTTTTTAACCCCTAATCTGCCGCCCCCTATGTCGCCGCCACCTACCTACATTTATTAACCCCTAATCTGCTGCCCCCAACGTTGCCGCCATTATAATAAACATATTAACCCCTAAACCGCTGCACTCCCGCCTCACAAACATTAGTTAAATATTATTAACCCCTTATCTGCCGGCCCTAACATCAACACCACCTACCTACATTTATTAACCCCTAATCTGCCGCCCCCAACGTCGCCGCCACTATATTAAAGTTATTGACCCCTAAACCTAAGTCTAACCCTAAACCTAACACCCCCTAACTTAAATATAATTAAAAGAAATCTAAATAAAATTACTATAATTTACTAAATTATTCCTATTTAAAACTAAATACTTACCTGTAAAATGAACCCTAACCTAGCTACAATATAACTAATAGCTACATTGTAGCTATCTTAGGGTTTATTTTTTATTTTACAGGCAAGTGTGTATTTATTTTAACTAGGTAGAATAGTTACTAAATAGTTATTAACTATTTAATAACTACCTAGCTAAAATAAATACAAATTGACCTGTAAAATAAAACCTAAGTTACAATTACACCTAACGCTACACTAAAATTGAATAAATTAACTAAATTAAATACAATTAAATACAATTAAATAAAATTATCTAAAGTACAAAAAAAATACACTAAATTACAGAAAATAATAAACAAACTACAAGATTTTTAAACTAATTACACCTAATCTAATCCCCATAACAAAATTAAAAAGCCCCACCAAAATAAAAAAGCCCTACCCTACACTAAATTACAAATAGCCCTTAAAAGGGCCTTCCGGGGCATTGCCCCAAAGTAATCAGCTCTCTTACCTGTAAAAAAAATTACAAACCCCCCCAACATTTAAACCCACCACCCACACAAACAACACAACCCACACAACCAACCCTACTCTAAAACCCACCCAATACCCCCTTAAAAACCTAACACTAACCCCTTGAAGATCACCTTACAGGGAGAAGTCTTCACCCAACCGGGCCGAAGTCCTCAATGAAGCCGGGAGAAATCTTCATCCAAGTCGGGCGAAGTGGTCCTCCAGACGGCATCTTCTATCTTCATCCACCCGGCGTGGAGCGGGTCCATCTTCAAGACATCCGACGTGGCTCATCCTCTACAATCGACGGCTAACGCAGAATGAAGGTACCTTTAAGTGACGTCATCCAAGATGGCGTCCCTTCAATTCCGATTGGCTGATAGAATTCTATCAGCCAATCAGAATTAAGGTAGAAAAAATCATATTGGCTGATGCAATCAGCCAATAGGATTGAAGTTCGATCCTATTGGCTGATCCAATCAGCCAATAGAATGCAAGCTCAATCCTATTGGCTGATTGGATCAGCCAATAGGATTGAACTTCAATCCTATTGGCTGATTGCATCAGCCAATAGGATTTTATCTACCTTAATTCCGATTGGCTGATAGAATTCTATCAGCCAATCGGAATTGAAGGGACACCATCTTGGATGACGTCACTTAAAGGTACCTTCATTCTGTGTTAGCCGTCGATTGAAGAGGATGCTCTGCGTCGGATGTCTTGAAGATGGACCCGCTCCGCGCCGGATGGATGAAGATAGAAGATGCCGTCTGGATGAAGACTTCTGCCCGTCTGGAGGACCACTTCGCCCGGCTTGGATGAAGACTTCTCCTTGCTTCGTTGAGGACTTCGGCCCGGTTGGGTGAAGACTTCTCCCGGTAAGGTGATCTTCAAGGGGTTAGTGTTAGGTTTTTTTTAAGGGGGTATTGATTGGGTTTTAGAGTAGGGTTGGTTGTGTGGGTGGTGGGTTTTACTGTTGGGGGGGATTTGTAATTTTTTTTACAGGTAAGAGAGCTGATTACTTTAGGGCAATGCCCCGCAAAAGGCCCTTTTAAGGGCTATTTGTAATTTAGTGTAGGGTAGGGCTTTTTTATTTTGGGGGGCTTTTTTATTTTGTTAGGGGGATTAGATTAGGTGTAATTAGTTTAAAAATCTTTTAATTTGTTTATTATGTTCTGTAATTTAGTGGGGGTTTTTTGTACTTTAGATAATTTTATTTAATTTATTTAATTTAGGGAATTAATTTAATTATAGTGTAGTGTTAGGTGTAATTGTAACTTAGGTTAGGTTTTATTTTACAGGTAACTTTGTATTTATTTTAGCTAGGTAGTTATTACATAGTTAATAACTATTTAGTAACTATTCTACCTAGTTAAAATAAATACAAACTTGCCTGTAAAATAAAAATAAACCCTAAGCTAGATACAATGTAACTATTAGTTATATTGTAGCTAGTTTAGGGTTCATTTTACAGGTATTTAGTTTTAAATAGGAATTATTTAGTTAATTATAGTAATTTTATTTAGATGTATTTAAATTATATTTAAGTTAGGGGGTGTTAGGGTTAGACTTAGATTTAGGGGTTAATAACTTTAGTATAGTGGTGGCGACGTTGGGGGCGGCAGATTAGGGGTTAATAAATGTAGGTAGATGTCGGTGATGTTAGGGCCGGGAGTGCGGCTGTTTAGGGGTTAATATATTTATTATAGTGTCGGCGATGTCCGGTTCAGCAGATTAGGGGTTAAAAAATGTATTTTAGTGTTTGTGATGTGGGGGGCCTCGGTTTAGGGGTTAATAGGTAGTTTATGGGTGTTAGTGTACGTTTTAGCACTTTAGTTAAGAGTTTTATGCTATGGCGTTGTAGTGTAAAACTACTGACTTTAAAATGCTGTACCAGTCTTGACAGGCGAGGGTCTACTGCTCACTTTTTGGCAGACTCGTAATACCGGCGCTATGCAAGTCCCATTGATAAAAATAGGATACGCAATTTACGTAAGTGGATTTGCGGTATTTCCAAGTCTGGCCAAAAAAGTGAGCGGTAGACCTGTACCTTCAAGACTCGTAATACCAGCGGGCGTTAAAAAGCAGCGTTGGGGCCGGCCAACGCTGCTTTTTAAGCCTAACGCAAGACTTGTAATCTGGCCGTATGATTGCAAAAAAATCCCAAAACCTTAGAATACAGAAAAAAACAACATTATCCAAAATATTTTTTTAGGCCTAATCTAATACCCCTTTAAAAACAAAAAAACCACCACAAAATAAAAACACCCTGTAATCCAACAATAGACTACCAATAGCCCTTAAAAGGGCCTTTTGTATGGAATTGCCCTAATGAAAACAGCTCTTTTATAAAAAAAAATACAAAGTCCCTCATAACAGTACAACTCCCCACCCACCCAACCCCTCAAAATAAAAAAGATCTAACAAAAAACAAACAAACCTAATCTACCCATTGCCGCTAAAGGGGCATTTGTATGAGCATTGGTTAAAAGGGCAATCAGCTCTTTTACGGCCCATGAAAAAAAAAAAATCCCTAATCTAAAAAAAAAACGCCCCCCTCCCCAAAATAAAATCACACTAACCCCAAAAATGCAATCACCATTACTGAAGTCCGGACATCCATCTTCTTCCAGGCAGAGAAAAGTCTTCATCCAGACGGCAAAGGTTTTTTTACAGCGAGGCACCATCTTCCATCTTCATCCCGGTGGTGCGGAGGAGGAGTGGCAGCGGCGGCGCTGTCATCTGACGTGAAGGTCCTCTTCATGTGATCATCCGCCATACACTGAAGATTGAATGCATGGTACCCCATTTATAATGAGGTACCTTGCATTCCTATTGGCTGAAAATTTCAAATCAGCCAATATGATGAGAGCTGCTAACATGAAGTTGCATTGTGGGGGTTGGCGGTTTCGAGGTTAATACATTTTTTTTATTTATTGCGGTGGGGCGGTGGCGGATTACAGGTAGGTATTGCACATGTGTTAGGTGTTTCCAGGGAGTTACGGTACTTTCATAGTCAGTGCAAGGCTTGCTGCGCCTGCCTATGTGTGGCAAGGTGAATATGGAGTTTAATTTCTCCATTCTCTGCTGCGCGTAAGTCTTTGCGCTGAATATGTGATACTGACTTGAGACGCCAGTACTATGTTAGTTTATGGCAGTAAAAATAGTGGACTACGGATGAAATATACACTCCAAACTTGTATGCTGCGCCGTATTTGTGATCGCTCGAACCGACTAAAATTTGGCGACGCCAGGTTTTGCACACAAGGCCTCATATGTAATCTCGCCCCAGGTGTGAAACCTTTCTAAATGTATTAACACAGTATTTGTGCAAACTCCCCCTCCACCACTTGCTTTCTTTGGAGTAGCCAATTTGTACTTACTCGAGTAGACAGAGCCATTGTTTTTTTGATAGCAAAAAAATACACTGTTTTTCAGTGTGTTCCACTTCTGCTGAGATCATTTTAGGGTATATATATATATATATATATATATATATATATATATATATATATATATATATATATATATATAATAGAGATTATAGAAATCAGCGCTAGAAGTGTATGAGTATGCTGTTAGTCTTAATATATCTTCCCATCCACTACTGGAATATATATATGTGTATACACAAGACACTTGCAGGTTAGGCAGCAAACAGTCTCATTCAATCAAATGTGGCAAGTCTATGGATGTATATTGTTCATTAAAATCCACAATGCTAGTTCCTGTGTGCTATGAAGGAATAGGCTGCTCGTCTGAGAGAAGGATGATCCCCCGCAGGGCGAGGTTCCTCTTAAAAATCTGAAAGAGTATAAGACAAGACAAGCGCCAAGAGGCACACTTCGTGTAATACGTTCAGATAATTAACTTATAATGTAACAGTGGGAAAAAATCCGCTCTCACCTGGTTCAACCTCAAGGTATGAGGTATACAAAGGGCACTTGTGTTAGTGTACTCTCATCTCTTGTAGTCCTCCTGTATGTCCTCAGGTCTCCAATTGTCCCTTGGAGTTTGCAGCGTGTCCCTGGAACTCTGTAACCTTTATTAAAAGGAGGCTAGGGCATAGGAGTAGGGTAATGTGTACTATTTAAAATATACACAACTAACACTTGATAAAGATAAAACCAGGTATTTATTTATATACATAAAATTACTTTTAACAGTGCAAGATAAAAAAAACCCCACAAAAGTTTGTTTGTAGGCAAAGAGAAGAAGTTCCTTGTATTGCAGAAGATCACTATAGAGCTGTAGTCATACAGGTGTTACATCCAGCATGCAAGGCTAGAAACACGAGTGGCTAATGCGCTCTACTATACATAAAATCAGGTATGGAGCACCAAAGGATATTCGCAGATCTGCTTTATAAGATTTCGTAATAAAGCAGTCCAATCCTTTATGCAGCTCCGTGTAGATGTGTAAGCACAGCGTGCAATGTCAGCGTGTGGCGGGGGGCGGAGCCTAACGCGTTTCGTAACCAATGGGTTACTTCATCAGAGGTGTGGGCCGCCCCCCAACCTAGATCTATTTATTCGCATTAGTGAGGCTGATTTGCCTCCTGAGTGCCCCTCTGTTGCCATTTTGCATAAGGGCAAATGGATTTTCGTTCCTTTTGTGTATGAAGCAATGTGTGTAGTATTGAGAGACCACATATAGTACCAGAATCACTTCCTAGATTGTTTACGTAGTTTCAGTATTCTGTCAGGGTATGCTAAAGATTTTTTATGTCTACTTTTCTAAAGTATGTTAGTCTCCTCACACATTTGTATCATATACAAAACTGTCTCAGTTAGAAATCATGCCAGCTGGTATAGTAACATAAGTAAATATTGTCATTAAAACACAGTTTCAGATTGCACACAGACAAATAAATAGATAGAGCATTTAAAACCTTTAAAAGTACATTATAAAGGAACATATAAAAAGATTATTCAGTTAATAAGGTTACCTATTGTTGTAGCAGGACCTATTTAAAAACTGCTGCTAACTTGAGGATAATTGAGAAGTTTTTTATTTATTATTAAAAGAGGTTTTTTCTATCTATCACACCCTTTGTATATAAACAGATTTTATTCTTATTTTATTATATTGATTTATTTTATTATTTCTATTAATACGTATATAAAAATCTGCTGGAAAAGGGTGGAACTAATAGAATGCTTTCTTGGACTTTACAGAAAGGCTGCCAGATCAATGTCTCTGTTTAACCCTTTGGGTTCCAGAGTTTCTAGTTTGTGAATCCATATTGTCTCCCGTTTACGTAGTTCTAGGAGTCTACTACCCCCTCTTTTTCCTGGTAGTATGTGATTTATTGCTTTGATAAAAAATTCATTTTTATTCTTTCCATGAATCTGAGAGAAATGAGTTATTAGTGGATTTTTAAGAATACCGGCCTCAATATTTTTCATATGCTCAAGGCAACGGATTTTGAGACCCCGTGTTGTGCGCCCAATGTACCTTTTGGGATTGCTACATGTGCATTCTAACATATAGACCACAAAGTCAGATTTGCAGTTTAATAAACCTTTAATGGGGTAGTTGTCTCCCTTTATTCCACTGTCAATATACTTATTATACTTTTTCTCCTTATGTGTGTGTGCACAACAGACGCAGTTTTTTCTATAGCACTTATAGAAGCCTTGTAGATTCGTGATCTTACCACTACCTTTTTTCTTTGTCAGTTGTGTGTCACTGGGTGCCAAGAAATTCTTCAAATTTTTGTTTTTCTTATATGTAACATTTGGTCTATTTCCTATAGTATCCTTAAGTATGGGGTCATTTCTCAATATTGACCAATTATTCTGTAGTATATTTTTAATTTTCCAGTGACCTTCATTAAATGTGGTTACAAAGTTAATTCTGTTGTCCCTTTTGTGTCTGGCAGTATTTTTATTTTTATTTTTATTAGAAGCTGATTTTTCTATACTAGTATCTTTTCCTTGTATAAGTGTCTGTCTATCCAGTTTAATTGCTTTCTCATAAGCACCCTGGACTGTCTCTAAAGGATAATGTTTCTCTACAAACTTATCTTTCAGAATTTGTGCTTCTAATTTAAAGTTATTGATATCGGTGCAATTACGTCTCAGCCTCTGAAACTGCCCGAAGGGGATGTTTTCTATCCACTTCGGGTGGTGGCTGCTTCTTGCATCTAGATAGCCATTTGTATCTGTAGATTTCCTATAAAGTTTACTACATATCTTTCCCTCAGAAATATATAGTGTAACGTCCAGAAAATCAATAGAGGACTCTTCTAGTCTTTGGGTAAACTTGAGGTTCATACAATTTGTATTCAACTCTTGTACAAAGGTGTTCCATAATCCTGCTTCACCATCCCAAATAACTAGAATGTCATCTATGAACCGATGCCATCGGATTACGTTTTTATATTTAAACTTAGAATCCTCGTATATCATATCCTCCTCAAAAACTCCCATGTACAGGTTCTCAAAATTGGGCGCAAATTTGATGCCCATTGCGGTCCCTGTACACTGTAGGTAGAAATTTCCTTCAAATTTGAAGTAATTATTTTTTAGGATATACCTGATGGATTCTAGTATGAAATTTCTCTGTATTGGTGCAATATGATTTGTCATTTTTAGAGATCTTCTGATAGCATCAATCCCACATTCATGTGGGATTGATGTATATAACGCCGTTGCGTCTAAGGTAGCCCATTTATACGTGGGCTTCCATTCCAAGCCCTCTATAATTTGTAGGAGGTGAGGAGTATCTCTCAAGTATGACTTTAGATTTACAACCATTGGTCTAAGAAATAAATCCACATATTCTGAGAGTCTAGATGTGAGAGAATCTATTCCCGAGATAATAGGTCTCCCGGGAGGTTTCTCTAGACTCTTGTGGATTTTTGGCAGGTAGTAAAAAATTGCCGTCTTTGGTTCGTCATTGGCTAAATATTTCCTCTCTCTTTCAGACAGTACTCTATTTTGGTAGCCACTATTGATAAGTTCTGTATATGATCTTATAAATACGGAGGTGGGGTCACTCCTCAGTGTTACATATGTGGTGGTATCTGACAGCTGACGTATTGCTTCCTCCAAATAATCTATCATGTCTAGGATTATAATCCCTCCTCCCTTATCAGCCTCACGGATTATAATTTGTTCATTGTCCATTAATGCTTTTAGGACATTTTTTTCTTTTATGCTTAGATTATAGTTATGGATCTTATAGTTGTTACACAGATCCATACAATCTTGAGTAACTTTGTCTTTAAACTGGCTAATATATTTACCCTGTGATTGGACCGGGAAAAATATGGACTTTGGTCGTAAGCCACTATTAGTTATTTTCAGTTCTTCTATTGTTTCAGAATCATTATTAGGTTCTAATTGGGTATGATAATTATTCCCACTCTCATTTTCTAAATCCATTAGGGCTTCTAGTGTTTCCATGTCTGTCTGTGTCAGGCTATCAGAATTTTGTAGCCTCTTTTCTTTTTCAAAGTGTCTGACTAGTGTGAGTTTTCGTATGAATTTGTTTATGTCAATGAAAAGCTCTTGCACTGTTAAAAGTAATTTTATGTATATAAATAAATACCTGGTTTTATCTTTATCAAGTGTTAGTTGTGTATATTTTAAATAGTACACATTACCCTACTCCTATGCCCTAGCCTCCTTTTAATAAAGGTTACAGAGTTCCAGGGACACGCTGCAAACTCCAAGGGACAATTGGAGACCTGAGGACATACAGGAGGACTACAAGAGATGAGAGTACACTAACACAAGTGCCCTTTGTATACCTCATACCTTGAGGTTGAACCAGGTGAGAGCGGATTTTTTCCCATATATATATATATATATATATATATATATATATATATATATATATATATATATATATATATATATATATATATATATATATATATATATATAGTATTAGGCTTGTGAAATTTGCAATTTTGCATGTCTAATTCTAAGTATTCAAAAACTTACAATTTTCAGAGCTAAATTTCAGGAAAAGTGGCAAAATAAACAATAAACGTATTTTTACTGTACATAATGAAACATTTTATATTGCAATTTTCTGCTGTTTCCTATATTAGGCTTAATAAACTTAGCACCCCCCCCCCCCCCCATTCAATTACTAAACAAATTGCTTTTCATGTCATGTTTTTTGAGTTTTCAAATTCAAAACCTCTTCAATGCACGCAAAAACTTTGCAATAACCTAAATACACAACTACCTGTTAGCTGACATTATAGTGCAAAAAGGACATACTATAATTTGAGATTGCTGCTGCACATTGACTCAGAGACTGTATCTGCTTGGAACTAGCAGTTTTTTTGCAGCTCCCAAGTGGTACTTTAACTATGTGTTTAATCTTGTTGCAGGAGTTAAACACATACAATTGCAGGGTCGCTAGTGCTTACATTACATATGCTAACAAATAATAGCATGTAATTTTTGCCTTATATACATTATATTATGTATGTCCATGTAAAAAAAACACAATTTATGCTTACCTGATAAATTTATTTCTCTTGTGGTGTATCCAGTCCACGGATCATCCATTACTTGTGGGATATTCTCCTTACCAACAGGAAGTTGCAAGAGTCCACCCACAGCAGAGCTGTTATATAGCTCCTCCCCTAACTGCCATATCCAGTCATTCGACCGAAAACACGCAGAGAAAGGAAAAACCATAGGGTGCAGTGGTGACTGTAGTTTCAATGAAAAAATTACCTGCCTTAAAATGACAGGGCAGGCCGTGGACTGGATACACCACAAGAGAAATAAATTTATCAGGTAAGCATAAATTGTGTTTTCTCTTGTAAGGTGTATCCAGTCCACAGATCATCCATTACTTGTGGGATACCAATACCAAAGCTAAAGTACACGGATGAAGAGAGGGACAAGGCAGGTACTTAAACGGAAGATACCACTGCCTGTAAAAAACCCTTTCTCGCAAAAATAGCCTCCGAAGAAGCAAAGTATCAAATTTGTAAAATCTTGAAAAAGTATGAAGCGCAGACCAAGTCACCGCCTTGTAAATCTGTTCAACAGAAGCCTCATTTTAAAAAGGCACAAGTGAAAGCCACAGCTCTAGTAGAAGGAGCTGTAATCCTTTCAGGAGGCTGCTGTCCAGCAGTCTCATAAGCTAAACGGATTATGTTTCTTAACCAAAAAGAAGGAGAGGTTGCTGAAGTCTTTTGACCTCTCCTCTGTCCAGAGTAGACAACAAACAAGGTAGATGTTTGATGAAAATCTGTAGTAGCTTGTAAGTAAAACTTTAAAGCATGAACCACGTCCAAATTGTGTCATAGACGTTCCTTCTTTGAAGAAGGATTAGTATACAAGAATGGAACAACAATCTCTTGATTGATATTCTTGTTAGATACCACCTTAGGTAAAAACCCAGGTTTGGTACGCAGGACTACCTTATCCGTACGATCAGATAAGGAGAATCACATTGTAAAGCAGATAACTCAGAGATTCTACGAGCCGAGGAACTAACTACCAAAAAGGAACTTTCCAAGATAAAAATTTGATATCTATGGAATGAAGAGGTTCAAACGGAACTCCTTGAAGAACCTTAAGAACCAGATTTAAGCTCCATGGCGGAGCAACAGGTTTAAACACAGGCTTGGTTCTAACCAAAGCCTGACAAAAGGCCTGAACGTCTGGAATATCTGCCAGACGATTGTGCAAAAGACTAGACAGAGTAGAAATCTGTCCTTTTAAGGAACTAGCTGACAATCCTTTTCCCAAAATCATCTTGGAGAAAAGATAATATCCTGGGAATCCTGATTTTACTCCATGAGTAACCCTTGGATTCATACCAATAAGATATTAACGCCATATCTTATGTTAAATTTTCCTAGTGACAGGCTTTCATGCCTGTATTAAGGTATCAACGACTGACTCGGAGAAGCCATGCTTTGATACATCAAGCGTTCAGTCTCCAGGCAGTCCATCTCAGAGAAGTTAAATTTAGATGGTTGAAAGGACCCTGAGGTAGAGGGTCCTGTCTCAGAAGCAGAGACCATGGTGGGAAGGATGACATGTCCACTAGATCTTTATACCAGGTCCTGCGTGGCCACGCAGGCGCTATCAAAAACACCAAAGCACTATCCAGCTTGATCTTGTGCAAACACCTCCGGAGGAATTTCCCACTCCCTCGGATGAAAGTCTGACGACTTAGAAAATCCGCCTCCCAGTTCTCAACACCTGGGATATGGATAGCTGATAGGAGACAAGAGTGAGTCTCTGTCCAGTGAATTATTTGAAGACTTCTAACATCGCTAGGGAACTTCTGTTCCCCCTTGATGCTGATGTAAGCCACAGTCGTGATATTGTCCGACTGAAATCCGATGTACCTCAGAGTTGCTAACTGAGGCCAAGCCTGAAGAGCACTGAATATTGCTCTCAGTTCCAGAATATTTATTAGAAGGAGGGTCTCCTCCTGAGTCCACTATCCCTGAGCCTTCAGGGAGTTCCAGACTGTACCCCAACCTAGAAGGCTGGCATCTGTTGTAACAATTGTCCCATCTGGCCTGCGAAAGGTCATATTCTTGGACAGATGGACCCGAGATAGCCACCAGAGAAGAGAATCTCTGGCCTCTTGATCCAGATTTAGCAGGGGGGACAAATCTGTGTAATCCCCGTTCCACTGACTGAGCATGCATAGTTGCAGCAGTCTGAAATTTAGGCGTGCAAATGGCACTATGTCCAGTGCCACTACCATTAAGCCGATTACATTCGTGTACCGAGCCACCGAAGGGCGCGGAATGGAATGAAGAACACGGCAGGAATTTAGAAGCTTTGACAACCTGGACTCCGTCAGGTAAATTTTCATTTCTACAGAATCTATCAGAGTCCCTAGGAAGGAAACTCTTGTGATTGGGGATAGAGAACTCTTTCGTTGTTCACTTTCCACCCATGCGATCTCAGAAATGCCAGTACTACGTCCGTATGAGACTTGGCAATTTGGAAGTTTGATGCCTGTATCATCGTCTAAATAAGGGGCTACATCTATGCACCGCGGCCTAAGGACCACCAAAGCAACCCCAGAACCTTCGTAAAGATTCTTGGGGCTGTAGCTAACCGGAAGGAAAGAGCTACAAACTGGTAATGCCTGTCTAGAAAGGCAAACCTGAAAAACCGATAATGATCTTTGTGTATCGGAATGTGAGGATAAGCATCCTTCAAATCCATTGTAGTCCTATAATGACTCTCCTGGATCATAGGTAAGATGGTACGAATAGTTTCTATCTTAAATGATGGAATTCTGAGGAATTTGTTTAAGATCTTTAGATCCAAAATTGGTCTGAAGGTTCCCTCTTTTTTGGGAACCACAAACAAAATTGAGTAAAAACTCTGTCCCTGTTCCTCCTTTGGAACTGGATGGGTCACTCGCCTAACTAGGAGGTCTCGTACACAGTGTAAGAATGCCTCTTTCTTTATCTGGTTTACAGATAATTGTGAAAGGTGAAATCTCCCCTCTTTTGGGGGGGGGAATCTTAGAAGTCCAGAAGATATCTCTGGGATATAATTTCCAATGCCCAGGGATCCTGGGCATCTCTTGTCCACGCCTGGGTGAAGAATGAAAGTCTGCCCCCTACAGGATCCGTTACCGGATAGGGGGCCGTTCCTTCATGCTGTCTTAGAGGCAGCAGCAGGCTGTTTGGCCTGCTTATTTTTGTTCCAGGTCCGGTTGTCTCCAGACTGTCTTGGACTGAGCAAAAGTTCCCTTTTGTTTTGCCTTAGAGGAAGTTAATGCCGCACCTGCCTTGAAGTTTCAAAAGGCACGAAAATTAGACTGTTTGGCCCTTGATTTGGACCTGTCCTGAGGAAGGGCATGACCTTTTCCTCCAGTGATATTAGCAATAATCTCCTTCAAACCAGGCCCGAATATGGTCTGCCCCTTGAAGGGAATGTTAAGTAGCTTATTTTTTGAAGTCACGACAGCTGACCATGATATAAGCCATATCGCTCTGCGCGCCTGTATAGCAAAAACAAAATTCTTAGCCGTTAGTTTAGTCAAATGAACAAAGGCATCACAAAGTATTTGGCTAACTTAAGTGCTCTAAGCTTGTCAAGTATGTTCATCCAATGGAGTCGCTACCTGTAAAGCCTCTTCCAGAGACTCAAACCAGAATGCCGCAGCAGCAGTGACAGGAGCAATGCATGCAAGGGGCTGCAGGATAAAACCTTGTTGAATAAACATTTTCCTAAGGTAACCTTCTAATTTCTTATCCATTGGATGTAAAAAAGCACAACTGTCCTCGACAGGGATAGAAGTACGCTTTGCTAGAGTAAAAACTCTTTTCTCCACCTTAGGAACTATCTGCCATAAGTCCCGTGTGGTGGCGTCTATTGGAAACATTTTTCTGAAAATAGGAGGGGAAGAGAACGGCACTCCTGGTCTATCCGATTCTTTATTAATAATTTCTGTAAACCTCTTTAGGTATTGGAAAAACATCAGTACACACCGGCACTGCATAGTATTTATCCAGTCTACACAATTTCTCTGGCACTGCAATTATAACACAGTCATTCAGATCAGCTAAAACCTCCCTGAGCAACAGGTGGAGGTTCTCAAGCATAAATTTTAAATGTAGAAATATCAGAATCAGGTTAAATCATCTTCCCTGAGTCAAAAATATCACCCACAGACTGAAGCTCCCCTCAGCTTCTGCATATTGTGAGGCAGTATCAGATATGGTTCTTAAAGCATCTGTATGCTCTGTATTAGGTCAAACCCCAGAGCTATCTTGCTTTCCTTTAATTCCAGGTAGTCTGACTAATACCGCTGACAGTGTATTATTCATAACTTCCGCCATGTCTTGTAAAATAAACGCTATGGGTGCTCTTGATGTACTTGGCGACATTTGAGCGTGAGTCCCTGAAGCGGGAGTCAAAGGGTCTGACACGTGGGGAGAGTTAGTCGGCATAACTTTCCCCTCGACAGAAACCTCTGGTGATAATAACTTTTTTAAAGACAAAAAATGATCTTTATTGCTTAAAGTGAAATCAGTACATTTGGTACACATTCTAAGATGGGGTTCCACCATGGCTTAAAAACATAATGAACAAGGAGTTTCCTCTATGTCAGACATGTTTGTACAGACTAGCAATGAGACTAGCAAGCTTGGAAAACACTTTAAATCAAATTAACAAGCAAATATAAAAAACGTTACTGTGCCTTTAAGAGAAACAAATTTTGTCAAAATTTGAAAAACAGTGAAAAAAAAGGCAGAAATCAAATGAAATTTTTACAGTATATGTAATAAGTTAACAGAGCATTGCACCCACTTGCAAATGGTTGATTAACACCTTAATACAAAAAACGGATCAAAAAAACAAAATAGACGTTTTTTTAACAGTCACAACAAACTGCCACAGCTGTGCTGTGGTCTTACCTTCCCCATAAACGATTTTGGAAGCCTTTTTAGTCCTTTAGAGATGTCCTATAGTATTCATGGGACTGCTGAGGGAAGCTGGATGATTCATTTTGTAATTTTAACTGCGCAAAAAAGCGCTAAAATAGGCCCCTCCCACTCATATTACAACAGTGGAAAGCCTCAGGAAACTGTTTCTAGGCAAAATTTAAGCCAGCCATGTGGAAAAAACTAGGCCCCAATAAAGTTTTACCACCAAAGCATATATAAAAACGATTAAACATGCCAGCAAACGTTTTATATTGCAAATTTATAAGAGTATATATCTCTGATAGTAAGCCTGATACTAGTCGCTATTAAATCACTGTATTTAGGCTTAACTTACATTAATCCGGTATCAGCAGCATTTTCTAGCAATTCCATCCCTAGAAAAACTTATAACTGCACATACCTTATAGCAGGATAACCTGCACGCCATTCTCCCTCTGAAGTTATCTCACTCCTCAGACATATGTGAGAACAGCAGTGGATCTTAGTTACTTCTGCTAAGATCATAGAAAAACGCAGGCAGATTCTTCTTCTAAATGCTGCCTGAGATAAAATAGTACAACTCCGGTACCATTTAAAAACAATAAACTTTTGATTGAAGATAAAAAACTAACTATAATACACCACTCTCTCTTACTACCTCCATACGTGTTGAGAGTTGCAAGAGAATGACTGGGTATGGCAGTTAGGGGAGGAGCTATATAACAGCTCTGCTGTGGGTGGACTCTTGCAACTTCCTGTTGGGAAGGAGAATATCCCACAAGTAATGGATGATCCGTGGACTGGATACACCTTACAAGAGAAATAAATATTTAGCTCCCCATTTTAGAAGCAGTTTAAAAACGGACACTCAAATATTGTTAATTATAAAATTATATCTTTAACTTTCAACTGAAAAAAAGTATTAGTTGACTGCCTAATGGATTTAAATTTGGTGATAAAAGCCAGCATTTAATCACATTAGCCTCTGATAATTGTGCACAGAAATTTAAACAGATTAGGATGGGGGCCATATGTGTTTGTGTGGTATTTCACTGGTACGTACAAATTCAAGAAGGAAGAGGAATCCAGTTAAATATCCAACATTTTATTAAGACCAAAAAGTAAGTGTTACAGATACAACCAAGGCTCAAATCAAGTAAAGCAATAACAGGACATAAAACCTACAGGCAAACTGTCTTACGCATTTCAGCTCACAAGTGGCCTTACTCATAGACTCATTTCACTGGTAATGTGCTAGCAAATAAAGCAACCTTGTTGCATTAGTAGCAGTGATTAAGATGTTGTATTGATAATATTAGCAAAGCCCGAATTTCATTCCGGTAGATAACAAAATGTGTTTTATATTTATTGGGACAGTAATGTTAAAATGAAACTTTTGTGTTTAGAGTGTGCATTAAAAAATCTTTCAAATTTTCTTATTTTTTTTATCAACTTCGCATCATTCTGTTATTAATTTTTGTTGAACAGTAAACCTTTGCAGACTCATAGTAGCTGAGGAGTATGCATTTCTAGCACTCTTTGACAGCAGTGTTGACAACCATGTATCACATTGTTATAATCAATGCTGTCATACAATGCTAAAAGAGGCTCCTGAGCTCCTTTGAGCCTACCTAGGTTTATTGTTCAAAATAGGATACTAAGAGTAGGAAACACATTTGGTAATACAATTTATTGCACACTCAATCTAATGTATCATATTTCCTTACCTATAACAGCTAGACGCCAGGTTTCTCAACAGCCGGGCCGTGGCCCAGTACCGGGCCGTGATAGCCCTGCTGGTGGGCCCTGACCTGTCATGCCCCCACTGCACACTCTTACCCCACTGCACACAAGGGGCAGACTGAGACCAATCAAGGCCCCAGGAAAACTGTCTCACACTGACCCAAATGTATTCAAATTTATGCAAATGAACATGGTAGCCTCCCTGCCCTTACCCCAACAGGCCCATCAACCTGCAGAGCCAGGACCCCCAACATTAAGGGCCAAAGAAAGGGCCCCCAACCTCCAGAGCCAGACCTCACACTCCATGGCCCTCACAGCGACAGACCCTCGGCAGGACCCCCACACTCCAAGGCCCCCACTAAACCCACACTGAACTGCTTAGTTACTGATAGGGCAAATCCCTGCTGCTTACTATATATATATATATATATTTTTATATATATATATATATATATATATATATATATATATATATATATATATATATATATATATATATATATATATATAAATAAATAAATAATAAAACTACCGGGCCCTGGACATGTCCAGCTAAAATTTACCGGGCCTTGAGGTCACTTTGGTTGAGAACCACTGAGCTAGAGTGACAAGTAACCTATCATGTGTCATTCTAATTCTAGGCAACTGGACAACAGGGAATGGTTTACAAAGATGGCTATTATCTCTTTCTCTTCTTTAATTATAATTGCATGATACTCATCATTTGAGGAATTCCCTCTTTTGAATAGAATCCAAAATTTAAGTTTTGGACTTTTTGAAAATTTTGGCTATATATGTAAAAAAATATTTCTCAGACATAAGTCATGAGAATTGTGCACAGGGGTGTAAAACAGGTTAGCAGAGAAAGGGTTAAACTCCTTGCATTGAGCAGAAGAGCAATGCTAGATAAACATTTCATAGGACATGAAGTTGGTTTCTAGCTACTGCACAGCAACACTGGCAAATGTACCTAGACCACTCACTATGTACTCATAATACAATGTGTATTCATTTTTAGTCCCTATTCATTTGGTTTGACATTGAGTCTTTAGCTTACAATGCCCTTTGAAAATGTCTGGCATTTAAATTATCTTTAAAATAAATAAATATGTTTACTAAATAGAAATAAAATATAGATGCTGAATATTTGTATCCCGATTTGATTAAATAATAAAGATTAACCGACAGAATGTCTCTATGGTGAAATAGATTACATCCATTCTTTTTGAAAGCCATGTAAGATATTTTCTAGGGTAAAAAAGAATAAAAAATGTTCCATCCTGTAATGATTTAGCGAAAAAAAATACAATTATTTGTTAGTGTCGGCTGTCCTTTCAAAAGTAGACAATGTCAAAATGCTGAATTTTCATAAGTGATAATAGAAATCTCAAGTATGACATCTATGATGAATTTGAAACAAAATAAACTACAGCAAAATCCTGACAAAATATAATGAATAGTTATGTGTTGGTAAAGAATACAGCACTGCAATATGCATGAGACAGAAATCAAATGTGCATTTATAAAAGCCTTTGTGTTTGCTTTTTCAGTCTAGTAATATAAATAACGCACCCTAATCTGTGGGGAAATTCTAGTTATGAGTTACTGTGTTCTATGCAATAATTTGTACAGTAATTACAATTAGTTTAGCAGAAACATGGAATCGTAATGTAGCTAGTAGCCACATTTTTTATATATAATTTTTATATAATCAATATTATTCAGCTATAGCATACATATTGGGCAAGATTATTTCTGGGGACCTTGCTTTTAAAAGGACAGTCAACACCAGATTTTTTTTTGTTTTAAAAGCTAGATAATCCCTTAATTACCAATTCCCCAGTTTTGTATAACCAGCACACTTATAATAATATACGTTTTACCTCTTTAATTACCTTGTATCTAAGCCTCTGCAGACTGCCCCCTTATTTCAGTATTTTTGACAGACTTGCAATTTAGCCAATCAGTGCTCACTCCATGGTAAAGTTGCGTGCATTGGTTCAATGTTATCTATATGAAACACATGAACTAATGCCCTCTAATGGTGAAAAACTTTCAAAATGCATTTAGATTAGAGGCGGCCTTCAAGGTCTAAGAATTTAGCAAATTAACCTCCTAGATTTAGCGTTCAACTAAGAATTGAAAGCAAAATTGGTGATAAAAGTAAATTGGAAAGTTGTTTAAAATTACATGCCCTATTTGAATCATGAAAGTTTTTTGGGGACTTGACTGTCCCTTTAAGGGGAAGTCATATTCGCTTCACATATCTTATCTAGCATTTTGTTAGTGGGTGTTTCTACCAATAACATATAAGGTTGTTTTAAGTGCCCCAGTACATGATATCTTGCACAGCAAACAAGAATCACAGCAGTGTATAAGAGCAATGATTATGATTGCAACATTTAGGAACAGTGGTTGCATAACTAGTTTTTTAAATGTATGTAATTGTAAAATATTTGCATGTCATTTTTATTAGGGTATAGTAGTCTCACTGGTAAGGATTAGAAATGTATCAGAAGTGAACAAGCGGCTGGATGTGGCCATTCTGGTGCATTCTAGTGACGTAGTTAGGTTTTCATCTAAGCCTGGTTCAAACATGCAAAATTCATAGAGTCTCTATTGCCTTATAAAGTGTATTGTCTCATGGTCGAGTCTTATTATGTCAAGGCTGAAAAGCTTGTCTTCTTTATACTTTTATTTCTCTTGAAGTTTTTAAAAGTTTTCTTTTGTGCATATATTACAGATGACTATTTTATAGAGGTTGGTTTGTTTGCTTAGTGATATTTTGAGAAATTGTTCTATGCTGCTACAAGTTAATGCTTGCAAGATAGGTGCTGCTCCATTAATTATAGTCGAGCTGATCTCACAACTCGCAGCTGTGAGGAAAGGCAGGTAAAACCCTTTCTGTAGTTGTGCTAGCGGTTGAAGAGCGGACTGAAACAGCATTGTTTTGGACTTGAACCTTCACTCATTCTCCTCTGTGCCTCCTCTCACTGCCTTGTTAAGTGTGCTATTGCAAATGTCAGCATTGTGTTACTGCACTAACACACTTATCAGGGCATTGAGAGGAGAATAGTGTCCCCAGATCAGTGATTTGCAACCTTTTTTTTGCCGTGGCACACTTTTTTACATAAAAAAATCCTGTGGCACACCACCATCCCAATATTTTACAAAATCACACATTGCAGCCTAATTCAGGATGTATATATATATATATATATATATATATATATATATATATATATATATATATATATATATATATATATATATATATATATATATATATATATACACACACACACTGTACTGTGCTGTCATGCCATGCCTCCTACAAACTATACATGACATATTGACATTCATTCACAAACACCCCCGCACTGTTGTCAGTCTGCCGTGGCACACCTGAGGATCTCTCACGGCACACTAGTGTGCCACGGCACACTGGTTGAAAAACACTGCCCCAGATCACAGCCGAGCTGTTCTGCTGGGGGACGTAATGAGCTGCTGAAACACTGCTAGGTAAAGTGTTCCCTGGGTCCCGCAGTCTTGAAGATAAGGAAACACAGAGTATTTACAGTGAGCGAGGGTGTGCGAGGGCGAGTAAATTACTGGGGTTGTATTGAATGAGGAAGTTTGAGTGGGGCCTTTACACACCATAACTGCAATACTTCCTCATTAAAAGATTTCAATTTTGCTTAATTAATGGGTGTAGAAACCGAGGGGATGGGAGGTTAGATCCGCACACAGGTAATAATGAGGGTAGGATAAATCCCCCCAGATTGCAGCTAGGGATTGGGAGAAATTTAACATATACTAGACAATGAGCTAGATTACAAGTGTAGCAATATTTAGCGATCCTGCTCGCACAGTAACTTTTTGCAAAAAGCCGCCCTACTCTAATAACCCCTAAACCACCATAACCATACCACAAAGTACCCCACAAAACTATTAACCACCCAGCCACCACATAGCCCACCAAAAAACACCTTGCTGCACTATTAACTCTCAAACCACCACATAGCCCACCGCAAAACAGCCCGCTACACTATTAACCGTCTAACCACCAACATAGCCCACCAAAAAACATCCTGCTACACTATTAACCCCCTAACCACCACTTATACCACCATAAAATAGCTCACTACACAATTAACCCCCTAAAAAAAATCTGCCACAATGGGTAAGGAAGACTCACAGTCAAAGAAAAGCAGGTCCTCTTGCTTTTATGGCTTCTGCTTATTAGAAACAGCCAGAAAGTGTGCTGTTGAAGTGGGACCCTGCCAAAGATGGCGTGGTCTTGTTATGCAACTGGGAATAGTGCTGGAGGAGTTGGAAATTAAAGGTTGAAAAAAGAGAAGAAAGGGCTTAAAAGGCAAGGTATCTAATCTTATTTTTATATATGCACTATCAGTAAGAACATTTTATAATTCCATTAATATTTAGAAAAATGCAATATATTTTAATTTCTATAAAACTTTAAATGGAAAATGTATATAAAAAATCAGACAAAGTCAGAAATGTATGCATTTGATTCTCTATGGCAGAACATAAAATAAACCAGTGTTTTGAAACGCTGCACTATGGCTCCAAGATTTGAGAAGCCTGGCCTAGAAAGAAATGATTAACTATGGGTGAGGAAGATGTAGTTTGTGAGCGGGCTAAATAAGAGATGGAAGCAGAAACATAGGAAATGGTGGAAAAGGAAATAATAACAGGTAAAGGAAAGGAGAAGTGCCAGGACCGGGCATGGACCAAACAACTCTGCACTCATACTGACTTATTTAGCTCTGCTTAGTGAGCTGCATTAATCATATTGAACATCTCATAAAGCACCACATGCTGTAGGACAGATGTTCTAGAAACCTAACATGGCCCTAGCGTAGGGAAGCACAATATTATAGGAAGTAGATAGAAGTGATTCAAGCATGTCCTGGCAGCTATCAGCAACTTTTTTTTTTAAATATAATTGTCTTTCCTGTTTACATTATTTCTGTACCACAACCGTAAGATTACTTCCTTCAATATCCCTCTATCTCCTTTCTTTATTTCTTTCAGTCCTTTATTTCTTCTCTTATAACTTAATCTCAATATTTTGATATCTCCACCCCATGTATTTATGCTGTTGTTTTAGTAAATTCCGTAACAAACGGTAATTTACATATACCAAAATGCTGACCTATAAAAAATCTTCATAATTAGATGTTTTCTTGGATTTGATGATTTTAGCATCTAGTAGCATTTATGAATGCAAAGTACGTTTAACATATCATTATCATACATGTATAACAATGCATTCTAGAAGAAGCATGTAAAAGGAGTGATATATACCAATGATTTCAAGCCCTGTACCTAAAGGTTATTTAACAACAGTGTCATTGCAGTGATGTCACCAACCTCAATGCCACTAAATCATTGCAGATAATCTCACCTTTGAGGAATCTTGCTCTCCACTAAATCTGGCAGCAATAATGCGTCCTGCAACAATGTTGCTGTTTTAGCAATCTCTCAATGTCATAGGTAGGTGAGTATGGGTTAGAGCTTGAGGTTAGGATCAGGGATTTCCGCTAGGGCTTTGGAATGACATAGAGTAAATATTTTAATGTCAGAGAGGGCATTCCTACAATTTGTCAACTGTTGTATATCTATCTATCTATCTATCTATATATATATATATATATATATATATATATATATATATATATATATATATATATATATATATATATATATATATATATATATATATATAGCATGAGTAGACCAGAGAGGCAGCCTCAGGAATGTAATCCTGAATAAAAGACAGGGAAATTCAGCACTCTTTTATTAGAAAACAGCTCGTCTCACATAATTAAGTAAGGTGGCAAGATTTGGATGAGTAATGACGCTCCCCCCTCCACTCCAAGAAAGGCACACACAGACTTAAGTTTGTAAATTTATAAGTTTTTATATCAATGATTTCAAATAAAATACATAAACCTAATGAAAAGTAATAAAACAGAACTTGAAATAATAAACAAATCAAAATGAACCTGACCGGTCAGGGGTACATGCAAAAGTCGTAAGTAAAACGTCAACAACATAATATTAAGTAGACCATATTCAAGGTCTAGACCCAGATTAGCCCTGTCATGAGCTACGCTCGTAAGCGTATAAATAGGAGCTAAATCTGCAATAGAAACATGTCAGGGTTTCAACAAGGCCGAAATGTTAAATAATGGTATCACGTTACAAGCCTGGATTAGAGGATATATAAGTGTGCAAGCTTCGTTAAATATACAGCGTTTCAAGCTTATACCTCATAAGTCCACTACAGTCTAACTACACCCGGCTGCACACAGCACCCCTGTGAGGGGGAGTAACATTGGGCAGATTTTCAAAGGGGATCTAAGCAGACTGTAAAGTGGATCAAATGGATATGTACAGCGTATTATGCAGACATAGAATATAACACATCAATAGCCACTCTTGATTAGAGAAATATGTATGGCACTGCTTAGGTCCTGCCATAGACTGTAAAGCAAGCGTGTAGGGGATCATGCAGGTTAAAGGTTAAAGCAGCTGCTGTTGTTAGAGCAAGTTCATCAAGCAGTCAGATAGGTTAGTGCGGTCCAGAACTTTGCAAGTCCCATACATTCACTGTAAAAGCTCCCAAATATCAGAGGTAATCAGCATGTATAACACGTCAGATAAAGGTAATGCAACTGCCATCATTTATGCAAAGTACCATCGGCAACTTCAACCGAGATTGACAGTTTTTGTTTAGCAAGGAGGTCTTATGTCCGCATACTCTTTATCCAATACAAAAGTTGGCAGAATAGGTATCACCGTTTTGGACAACAGTTCTTATACGACCTGTTTGTGCGTAATCCTCAATTCCTTCAACACCAGGTAATTTCAGTATAGGCCAACGCTATACATGGAGACAGCGCGGCGTCTTTGCAAGAGAATTCAGTTGACAGCAGCACTTGCATGTATCATGTGAACAGCCAGGACAGCCAATGCCTACGTGCGTTTCTGACGAAGCCCGGTCTGAAGTGAAGACGAGCGGGTGAAACGCGTGTAGGCATTGGCTGTCCTGGCCGGTCACATGATACATGCACGTGCTGCTGTCAACTGAATTCTCTTGCAAAGACGCCTCGCTGTCTCCATGTATAGTGTTGGCCTATACTGAAATTACCTGGTGTTGAAGGAATTGAGGATTACGCACAAACAGGTCGTATAAGAACTGTTGTCCAAAACGGTGATACCTATCCTGCCAGCTTTTGTATTGGATAAAGAGTATGCGGACATAAGACCTCCTTGCTAAACAAAAACTGTCAATCTCGGTTGAAGTTGCCGATGGTACTTTGCATAAATGATGGCAGTTGCATTACCTTTATCTGACGTGTTATACATGCTGATTACCTCTGATATTTGGGAGCTTTTACAGTGAATGTATGGGACTTGCAAAGTTCTGGACCGCACTAACCTATCTGACTGCTTGATGAACTTGCTCTAACAACAGCAGCTGCTTTAACCTTTAACCTGCATGATCCCCTACACGCTTGCTTTACAGTCTATGGCAGGACCTAAGCAGTGCCATACATATTTCTCTAATCAAGAGTGGCTATTGATGTGTTATATTCTATGTCTGCATAATACGCTGTACATATCCATTTGATCCACTTTACAGTCTGCTTAGATCCCCTTTGAAAACCTGCCCAGTGTTACTCCCCCTCACAGGGGTGCTGTGTGCAGCCGGGTGTAGTTAGACTGTAGTGGACTTATGAGGTATAAGCTTGAAACGCTGTATATTTAACAAAGCTTGCACACTTATATATCCTCTAATCCAGGCTTCTAACTTGATACCATTATTTAACATTTCGGCCTTGTTGAAACCCTGACATGTTTCTATTGCAGATTTAGCTCCTATTTATACGCTTACGAGCGGAGCTCATGACAGGGCTAATCTGGGTCTAGACCTTGAATATGGTCTACTTAATATTATGTTGTTGACGCTTTACTTACGACTTTTGCATGTACCCCTGACCGGTCAGGTTCATTTTGATTTGTTTATTATTTCAAGTTCTGTTTTATTACTTTTCATTAGGTTTATGTATTTTATTTGAAATCATTGATATAAAAACTTATAAATTTACAAACTTAAGTCTGTGTGTGCCTTTCTTGGAGTGGAGGGGGGAGCGTCATTACTCATCCAAATCTTGCCACCTTACTTAATTATGTGAGACGAGCTGTTTTCTAATAAAAGAGTGCTGAATTTCCCTATCTTTTATTCAGGATTACATTCCTGAGGCTGCCTCTCTGGTCTACTCATGCTACATTTTTTCAAGGGTCTGCACCACTAAATCTTTAACTTAATTGAGGCTATTCTGCCTATACATTAATAGTGATTTATACTATTATTCAGCTCTAAATATTACAATATATGCAATTGCGTCCCCTTCACATAATTTTGTGTGGTTTATTTTTATTTTTATATTCTCTCTCTCTCTGCGCCCTATCTCTCTCTCTCCCCTCTTTCTCCCCCCTGTCTCTCTCACTCTCTCCCCCCTGTCTCTCTCACTCTATCCCCCCTGTCTCTCTCACTCTCACTCCCCTGTCTCACTCTCACTCTCACTCCCCTGTCTCTCTCTCACTCCCCTGCCTCTCTCTCCTCCCCCCTGTCTCTCTCTCTCTCCCCTGTCTGTCTCTCTCTCTCCCCTCTCTCTCTCTCCCCCCTGTCTCTCTCTCTCCCCCCTGTCTCTCTCACCCTCTCCCCTGTCTCCCTCTCCCCTGTCTCTCTCACCCTCTCCCCTGTCTCTCTCACCCTCTCCCCTGTCTCCCTCTCCCCTGTCTCTCTCTCCCTCTCCCCTGTCTCCCTCTCCCCTGTCTCTCTCACCCTCTCCCCTGTCTCCCTCTCCCCTGTCTCCCTCTCCCCTGTCTCCCTCTCCCCTGTCTCCCTCTCCCCTGTCTCTCTCTCCCTCACCCTTGTCCCCCTGTCTCCCTCTCCCCTGTCTCCCTCTCCCCTGTCTCCCTCTCCCCTCTCTCCCTCTCCCCTCTCCCCTGTCTCCCTCTCCCCTGTCTCCCTCTCCCCTCTCTCCCTCTCCCCTCTCTCCCTCACCCCTGTCTCCCTCTCCCCTCTCTCCCTCTCTCCCTCTCCCCTCTCTCCCTCTCCCCTGTCTCCCTCTCCCCTGTCTCCCTCTCCCCTCTCTCCCTCTCCCCTCTCTCCCTCTCCCCTCTCTCCCTCTCCCCTCTCTCCCTCTCCCCTGTCTCCCTGTCTCCCTCTCCCCTGTCTCCCTCTCCCCTGTCTCCCTCTCCCCTGTCTCCCTCTCCCCTGTCTCCCTCTCCCCTGCCTGTCTCCCTCTCCCCTGTCTCCCTCTCCCTCTCCCCTGTCTCCCTCTCCCCTGTCTCCCTCTCCCCTGTCTCCCTCTCCCCTGTCTCCCTCTCCCCTCTCACCCTTTCCCCTCTCACCCTCTCCCCTGTCTCCCTCTCCCCTGTCTCCCTCTCCCCTGTCTCCCTCTCCCCTGTCTCCCTCTCCCCTGTCTCCCTCTCCCCTCTCTCCCTCTCCCCTGTCTCCCTCTCCCCTGTCTCTCTCACCCTCTCCCCTGTCTCCCTCTCCCCTGTCTCTCTCTCCCTCTCCCCTGTCTCCCTCTCCCCTGTCTCCCTCTCCCCTGTCTCCCTCTCCCCTGTCTCCCTCTCCCCTGTCTCCCTCTCTCCCTCTCCCCTGTCTCTGATCAGCTGCTTTCAACGGCTATTTGCTAAGTGGGTTGTCAACGGCTAGTGCGAGGGTGTGATAGGCGGCTAGGCTAGTTGCGTGCGCGTGGGTTCGCGTGCGCGTGCGCATTGTGTGATAGGCTAGTAGGCTAAGTGGGTTGTCAACGGCTAGTGCGAGGGTGTGATAGGCGGCTAGGGTTCGCGTGCGCGTGCGCGTTGGCTCAAATCAGTTTTGTGAGTGTGCGTGCGCAGCAAGGGGGGTCAAAGTGCTAACAAACATGCTAAGTGGGTTGCGCGTGCGATCAACAGCTGGCCAAGGGTGCGCGTGCGATCAGCGGCAAGAGTTTGTCTGAACTGCGCATGACGGCTTCAGACAAACTCTTGTCTTTTATAATATAGGATATACACACAGTATACAGTATATATATAGTCTTTGCATATTTTGTATTTATTTACAGAAATTACATAATGCTTGTACACCCTTATGTGTATCTCAGTTTGTTTCATTAAAAGCATGCATTGTGTGGCTGTAGTTAGGGACCAAGGGAGAAAGAGACCTTGACGTAGTCCTGGGCTTAAACCGTTTGGCGAAATGCTGAAACTAACGCTTCCATTTTTGCTTTTAATCTTTCTTGTGTGCTTGGAAGAGAGTGTTATACTTTCTGTGTGTAGGGTTGATTATTTTGTCATTTTCTCTATAGGCTTTGCACCCAGGCTGGTCAGGGGTTAACTGCCTGAGTTCCTGGAAGCTCTACAGCTGTCTGTAAGTATCGAGGGCTGTGCGTTTTACAGTGCAGTATATTTATATAGACTGGAAATGTTTGGTGGTGCTGAGCAAAGATTATTGGGGACCGTTAATGCGGAAAATGTTATGAGTCAGGAAATACAGTTTTAGGACACGGAGGATTGAAGGAAATAACAGCCTATTATCCGGCAACACGGTGAAGAGAGGGAGAGATTGATTACCCGGAAGCGTGGAGAGGGACTCTCTAATTAGAACCTGATCCGTTGTTCCTGTAACAATTACCTGTGTGGATACACAAGGGGACTTTGAGAATTTGAGCACTAAAATACCTCATAAAGTTTGAAGGTATACACCCTGCGGGGTTGCTTCTTATGAATTTTATACTTTTGTTTTATTATATTAAATGTATCTGCACTATGTAGGTCCCTTTGTGCACTTTCTTCTTTTTCTGCATGATATATATTTATATATATATATATATATATATATATATATATATATATATATATATATATATATATATATATATATATATATATATATATATATTGTATATATATATATATATATATATATATATATATATACATACAGTATATATGTCATGAAAGCCTCAGGATGTAAGCATATCAGGGGTTAAATTTCCTTTACTTTGCTTTTCTGCTATTTACAGAAATGTCTAAAAGAATTAGACTTCTATGACCACAGGCTTTATTACCTGCACCTGGTTCAACAAGATACAGTTGGGTAATTAAGCCTGTGCACTACAGTGGTTTTTATGATCTAAAGACAGTGACAAAAACAGTGTCTCCAGTAAGACAAAGGCCAGGCCAATCAGAGCTGACACTAGTATATCCAGAAACATGCTTTTATCACAGATATGAGACTGGATGATAGAAGTATTACAACCATTAAAACCAAACTAATCCTCATGATGTCACAAGGGGATTGATTATATGTGTGTATGCACTGAATACCTAACAAAAGTTATACATTTTTCTATAAGCCCTGCCAAGGTTGCACAGTTTTATGACGTCATGAAAGAGAAGTGTGAATACTTCCCTGGCCCACTCTGGAAGGAGGTTTGGTCAAGAAATATGATCTCAGTGTTAAGTGTATAAAGCTTTGATTTCAACAATATAAGTTTGTAATTTTACATGGGAGGCTGCCTGTTACAGCATAGTTTGACTTTTCACTATTCCATCTTCCTGGAAGCAGAAGACTATATTTTGGTAAAGTTATAGCTTCAGTAATATTTTCTGCCTTTTATTTTGCTTTGCTGTGTGTAATTTTATTTGTGAACCACTATTTTCTTATATCAATGCACTGTGACTCCTTTTTTTAACTGCTAGAGTGTATTAATTTGTTTACAAGTATTTCTTTTACCCTTATATTGCCGTTTGAAATAGTTAATTTAGTCTGTCGTATCTCCTACCTATTCTGAAAGTTTCTGGCTTTAGGTCCAATCTATAGATAAACTATGTAAACACAGCCAGCAGAAGAAATTACACTCCCAGTGGGGTAAAGAAGCGATAAGGTAATAAAATGTTATTTTTTCCATTGTTCTCTCCAAGTATTAGTCTTTGGTTTATGGACAGATATAAGATAAAGAAGTATGAATATGTACATGTGATATAGTAATAAGATCTGATTATACCTACAAGCTCAACCCATTTTATTAGGTTGTGGCTTTAAAACACAAAATCAGCAATTTAATATACACACATAAACCTTAAAAGCTAATTCTCATACATATTATACTCTGCATCTTGTAAAAAAAGTAATTGGAAACACATTAAGGGAAAAACAATTTTACAGGATACTGTCCCTTTAAGTTTTGCCTTTGTCTAATACTGAAATAGACTGGTGATAATAGCACTGTGATTTTCTTTATCTTAATATTTGCTAAATTGTATCTTGGGATTTTAATTTGTTAGTCTGGGTTTTCCTTAAAGGGACACTGAACCCAAATGTTTTCTTTTGTGATTCAGATAGAGCATGTAATTTTAAGCAACTTTCTAATTTACTCCTATTATCAAATTTTCTTCATTCTCTTGGTATCTTTATTTGAAAAGCAAGAATGTAAGTTTAGATGCCGGCCCATTTTTGGTGAACAACCTGGGTTGTTCTTGCTGATTGGTGGATTAATTTACCCGGCCAATAAACAAGTGCTGTCCAGTGTCTGAACCCAAAAAAATAGCTTAGATGCCTTATTTTTCAAATAAAGATAGCAAGAGAACAAAGAAAAAATGATAATAGAAGTAAATTAGAAAGTTGCTTAAAATTGCATGCTCTATCTGAATCACAAAAGAAAAAATGTGGGTTCAGTGTCCCTTTAAGAAATCTCAGGTAGTGGTAGCTTAGACATAGTTTAGTGTGTGTGGCATTAAAGGGGGAGTTTTGGGCATCTTTTTCTAGGTCTAGAACAGACTAGAGTGTGTTTATTAACCTTTACACCCACTGAACTAAGTCACAACCTTGCCTGGAGTGGCTAGACTGTGACACATTGATTAAGGTGTGAATGACTGGTGCAGGCTGCAGGGTTAGTTAACCCTGGACGTAGCAATATACAATAGAACCACAACAGACAACAATAGCCATTACGGGACTTGATTCCATTGAGCCATAATTGGGTTTGCGCAAGCTTGCAAAGTGAAGTAAAACACAGTCAAAAGGCATTAGCTTACCAACAGTTTCCAAAAGGAGCATTCTCCACCATTACCGGCAGCAGGAGTCCGGCTGCCAAATACAGTTATGTGTCCCACAGAAAATAATTTAAGATGAAAATCAAAATGTTACACTTGGTTTCCATTCAATGTGGAAACAGGTAAAACACTGTCAGGTGATTTTGTTAAAGTTTTAAACATTATGACATTCTCAATTAGGTGTAAATGAGGAAAAATAAGCTTTTTAAATCCTATTTTTCATTGAATTGAGTTTGTAATTAAAGGGACATTATACACTCATTTTTTCTTTGCATAAATGTTTTGTAGATTATCTATTTATATAGCTCATAAAGTTTTTTTTTGTTTTTTTTTAAATGTATAGTTTTGCTTATTTTTAAATAACATTGCTCTGATTTTCAGACTCCTAACCAAGCCCCAAAGTTTTATGAGAATACCGTCAGCTACCTTCTCTAGCTTGCTCCTGTTTGTTTAAAGGGTCTTTTCATATGCAAAATAAGGGGCAGGGGGAGTGTCTTATTTCCCACTTGCAGTGGGCTTTCCAGTTGCCTTTTCAACAGAGCTAAACTGAGAGCTTCTAGGTAAGTTTTTAAACGGTTTTATACTGGATTTTTATATCAGTATCTGTGCATCTTATTCTTTATAGTAGTATCTATTACATGCAGTTATATGAAAATTAGTGTATACTGTCCCTTTAATGCAAGTTTTTCTCTTTTTAATTTTGTTCTTTATGTAATATTAAAGGGACAGTCAACACCAGAATTTCTGTTGTTTTAAAAGATAGATAATCTCTTAATTACCCATTCCCCAGTTTTGCATAACCAACACAGTTATAATAATACACATTTTACCTCTGTAATTACCTTGTATCTAAGCCTCTGCAGACTGCCCCCTTATTTCAGTTCTTTTGACAGACTTGCATTTTTAGCCAATCAGTGATCACTCCATGGTAAATTCATGTGCATGAGCTCAATGTTATCTATATGAAACACATGAACTAACGCTCTCTAGTGGTGAAAAACTGTCAAAATGCATTTAGAATAGAGGCAGCCTTCAAGGTCTAAGAAATTAGCATATGCACCTCCTAGGTTTAGCGTTCAACTAAGAATACCAAGAGTACAAAGCAAAATTGATGATAAAAGTAAATTAGAAAGTTGTTTAAATTTACATGCCCTATTTGAATCATAAAAGTTTTTTTGGACTTGACTGTCCCTTTAAGTGCTGCATCCAAAGCACTCCAGCCACCAGAAAAAAATCTTTGTTTAAAAGACCTTTATTCTCATTAGTTGGGTCCAAAAGTTTACAGGAACAACGTTTCAAACCCACAATAGGCTCTTAGTTATGTACATGACTAAAAGCCTACTGTAGGTTTGAAACGTTGTTTCTGTAAACCTTTGGACCCAACTAATGAGAATAAAGGTCTTTTAAACAAAGATTTTTTTCTGGTGGCTGGAGTGCTTTGGCTGTATGACTATTTGGATTGACAAATCTTACTCTGTGCCCCCTAAACAGGTGTGCTGTTCTCCTTTCCTTTTGATTTCCTTTAACCCCTTAACGACCGAGGACGTGCAGGGTACGTCCTCAAAAAAAAGGCAGTTAATGCCTGAGAACGTACCCTGCACGTCCTCGGTTTGGAAAGCAGCTGGAAGCGATCCTGCTCGCTTCCAGCTGCTTTCCGGTTATTGCAGTGATGCCTCGATATGGAGGCATCCTGCAATAACTTTTTTAAGCCATCCGGTGCAGAGAGAGCCACTCTGTGGCCCTCTCTGCACCGGAGATCGGTGGCTCCCTGCGTTGGTGGGTGGGAGCCGGACCGGGAGGCGGGTGGCGGCCATCGATGGCCCTGGATATCTGCAGGGGGGGCGGGATCGTGGGCGGGGATGAGCGGGGGCGCGCACGGACGCGCGCGCGCGTGCACGGGAGGGCGGGGGCGGGCGCGTGCACGGGGAGGGAGCGGGTGGGAACCGCTACACTACAGAAAATATCTTAAAAAAAAGTTTGTAAATGCCTTTTTATAAAAAAAAAATAAAGATCAGCAAGGTGGTGGGTGTTTGTCTGTGTGGGGGGGGAAGCTACACTACAGAAAAAATCCAAATAAATATAAAAAAACCACTTTTTTTTGCAAACTGGGTACTGGCAGACAGCTGCCAGTACCCAAGATGGCCCCCAATGAGGCAGAGGGGATGGTCAGAGAGTGGTTTTGGGGGGGATCAGGGAGGTTGGGGGCTAAGGGGGGGATCCTACACCCTAGCATATGTAAATATGCTAAAAAAAAATTTATTTATTTTTTTAAAAAAAAACCTTTTATTTTAGTACTGGCAGACTTTCTGCCAGTACTTAAGATGGCGGGGACAATTGTGGGGTGGGGGAGGGAAGGGAGCTGTTTGGGAGGGATCAGGGGGTGGGATGTGTCAGGTGGGAGGCTGATCTCTACACTAAAGCTAAAATTAACCCTGCAAGCTCCCTACAAACTCCCTAATTAACCCCTTCACTGCTAGCCATAATACACGTGTGAGGCGCAGCAGGATTTAGCGGCCTTCTAATTACCAGAAAGCAACGCCAAAGTCATATATGTCTGCTATTTCTGAACAAAGGGGATCCCAGACAAGTATTTACAACCATTTGTGCCATAATTGCACAAGCTGTTTGTAAATTATTTCAGTGAGAAACCTAAAATTGTGAAAAATTTAACTTTTTTTTCAATTTGATCGCATTTGGCGGTGAAATGGTGGCATGAAATATACCAAAATGTGCCTAGATCAATACTTGGGGTTGTCTACTATACTACACTAAAGCTAAAATTAACCCTACAAGCTCCCTAAAAGCTCCCTAATTAACCCCTTAACTGCTGGGCATAATACACTTGTGGTGCGCAGTGGCATTTAGCGGCCTTCTAATTACCAAAAAGCAACGCCAAAGCCATATATGTCTGCTATTTCTGAACAAAGGGGATCCCAGAGAAGAATTTACAACCATTTATGCCATAATTGCACAAGTTGTTTGTAAATAATTTCAGTGAGAAACCAAAAGTTTGTGAAAAAATTTGTGAAAAAGTGAACGATTTTTTGTATTTGATCGCATTTGGCGGTGAAATGGTGGTATGAAATATACCAAAATTGGCCTAGATCAATACTTTGGGATGTCTACTAAAAAAAAATATATACATGTCAAGGGATATTCAGGGATTCCTGAAAGATATTAGTGTTCTAATGTAACTAGCGCTAATTTTGGAAAAAAGTGGTTTGGAAATAGCAAAGTGCTACTTGTATTTATGGCCCTATAACTTGCAAAAAAAGCAAAGAACATGTAAACATTGGGTATTTCTAAACTCAGGACAAAATTTTGAAACTATTTAGCATGGGTGTTTTTTGGTGGTTGTAGATATGTAACAGATTTTGGGGGTCAAAGTTAGAAAAAGTGTGTTTTTTTCAATTTTTCCTCATATTTTATATATTTTTTTATAGTAAATTATAAGATATGATGAAAATAATGGTATCTTTAGAAAGTCCATTTAGTGGCGAGAAAAACAGTATATAATATGTGTGGGTACAGTAAATGAGTAAGAAGAAAATTACAGCTAAACACAAACACCGCAAAAATGTAAAAATAGCCTTGGTCCCAAACGGACAGAAAATGGAAAAGTGCTGTGGTCATTAAGGGGTTAAGTGCTGCTCCAGGCATAGGCCTAGTTGGAGTTATGTTCTCAATCACAGTATGTTTCATTATGTACATACATTTTAAAAAATAAAAATACATCTAAAAATAAAACCACAGAAATGGCTTACCTTAAAGGGTCATGTAAACCCATATTTTTTTCATGATTTAGATAGAGCATACATCTTTAAACAACTTTCCAATTTACTTCTTTTATCTAATTTGCTTTATTCTCTGGGTATCCTTTGTTGAAAGGCATATCTAGATAGGCTCAGGAGCTTGGAGCTAGCTGCTGATTGGAGTCCGCACATATGCCTCTTTTGATTGGCTTATCAATGTGTTCAGCTAGTTCCCATTTATGCATTGATGCTGCTTCAAGAAAGGATACCAAGTGAATAAAGCAAAATTGATAATAGAAGTAAATGAGAAAAATGTTTACAATCGTATGCTTTATCTAAAGCATAAAAGAAAAAATGTGGGTTTTCATGTCCTTATATTTAAAATAAATTCTTTAAATTCTTTGATTATTTATTAGGTGAACAAACCACTCTACCTAGCTCAAAAAACACCAAACTCCTAACACTGCAACTAACTACCAAGTCTTTCCCTCTCTAACCAATGACACAGGGGCGTATTACCGCCTAGGCAAACAAGGCACGGGCCTAGTGCGACAGATGGAGGGGGCGCCACTTTTTCACATCACTGTGACACCACTAGTTCAGTGAGAAAGTAATTTCCTGCTCTCACCTCTAAACTCCCGTGCTATTTCATGCCTAGCGCGGCAGTTATGAGGTGAGCAGGAAATTACTTTCTCACTGAACAAGTGGTGTCAGAGAAAGGAGCTAAATACTCTGTCTCTGTTCCCAGGACTTACAAGTCTACAAGCAAGGATTTGCTATAAAGGGCAATACAAACAATGGTCTCTACTGTCGCAGGCACAATCGCTGCATGCATATTTATCACTCAGATTTTGCCTGCAGCGGCAGCCAGAAGCCCCACACCTCCCCCTTAGCCACAGGCTGGCACCCAGGACACCTGCTCATCCTGTGGCTTCAGAGGATGGAGGTATAATGGACCAGGACTTTTTGGAGGCACTGGCATTGAAGAGGCACATTTTAAGTCGGCTGCTGCACATGAGGGACCGACTCAACATAGCCCAAAGCAGCTATGATCACGGCACTCCGGAAGCTGCATGATCCTACATCATATCCTGCAAGTGTGCATACAGGGAGTGTGGGGCAACCCCAGGGCCATGTCCCAGGAGCCCTACTTTTATGCTGCAGCCTGATATTTCTGTAATCCTGGGGGCAGCAGCTAAGCAGTTATCGCTACTATAAGGGAGTAGGTATGTGATGGACTAGTTAACAATTTAATTGTTTATTCCTGCAAGTTATTCAGGGGAACTAGCAAGAGAAACGAAGGTTGCCTGCCCCAAAATAACTCAATATTTTATTCTTATAATCTTGCAGGATATAATTACTGGTTACTTCCTTAATTCTCATTACAGAGACCAATAAGTCATCCTCTTGATAATTTCATTTCCAAAGCTTTTATTTGCAAATATAACGTTTTTTCCAGTTAAAGTGTAAATTGTCACTGTTTTTTACAATTTTGGGCAATTTATGGTAAATGGTATAAGGGTAAGAATGTCCCTTTAAATGATGTATATATTCTTATTAAATATGAATTTGCTACAAATGGCATGGGTATGTTTTTTACATGACATCTGATTACTCTGGAGCAGAGCATTTTTTTTTTGTTTCAATGCTGTTATTTTAACAAGTGTATCAGGGATAGCTCTGCAGCATGAAAAATATATCTTAGTTAATTGACACAGGCATACCGATAATTACACTACCCTCACTCATAAGCGGTTATCAATTACGTTGGGTTGTTTATACACAGTGCCAGACTTCCTCCATTCTTCATAAATATATATCATATATTTGCATACCCTGGTGAACAGCTTATATGGAAATGATTTAAAAATGTCACATTACACCCTGTCCAAAAATATTATGGCCAAAATAGACTTAAAACTTGGGGGGGGGGTAGGGGGCAGCAGAATTGTGAGTGCCTAGGGCAGCACAAAACCTAAATACACCACTGCAATGACAGGTAAGGAACGCAAGTGCTAACAGGAATTTGTATAATCTAAGTTTGGGCTACCATAGCAAAGAACATGTTGAGCATTCCAACGTCGGATGAAAGAGTTAACACAATGATAACTTATGAATACACAAAGAGACTTACTGCATGTATTGCTCAAAATATTTCAATGGATGCCTAGTACTAAAATGGAGCCGTAAACTACTTTTAGCTGTCGGCAACTTCAGATGCTTACAGCTCCATTTTTACTGACTCAATGGGAACGAGCCTAGGGATGGAGTCTCTTGTTGTTTATCTTAATGCGATCATTATTAACAATATGTGTGTGTATCTATCTATCTATCTATCTATCTATCTATCTATCTATCTATCTATCTATCTATATTATATATTGTACATTTTTTAACAACTATTTTTTGTAAGACTGAACATTTGTAACCAATTACATGTATTTATTTGAGGGTAAATTAAAGTGTATACCATGGAAAATGACTAGACACATATACTATAGTTCATCCACCACAGAATTATGAATCACTTTGTTGTGCATGTTAGTTTTTGTTTGTTTTTCACTGGGATAAAAAAGTCATAATAAAACTGATAAAACTTGGTAAGATCGCTGATACTGCAAAAACATGTTCCAAAGCTCATTTGTGAAAATACAAAACAACTTATGCTGGTTTCTGTCAAAGGACAATAAAGAAGGTCATTTAACCCATCAGAAAACACAACTTTAATTAGGAATGTTCCCTCTTTATCACATCTGCATCACATGATTCTGAATAACTTTACCACTGACCTAATAATTGAAATGCAAAGAAACTGAATGAAGCAAAACAAATGCATCACATAGACTCACAACTCATAGCAGCACTTCATATATACAGCAGACAGTTCATTAAAAAGAGATGGAAGTCATAATTGAACTTTAATGATTCAGAAAGAGTCTACAAATAAAAAAAAGCTTTCCAATTTACTTTTGTTATCAAATTTACCTATTTCTCTTGATATCCTTTGTTAAAAATGTGTTATATTTCAAGGGGAGCATACTGAGGCTCAAGTGCATGCATGTTTCCCAAGGACTATATGCTACATCAGGGGTGCCCAATAGGTAGATCAGGATCTACCAGTAGATCTCAAGGCGCTGCTGGTAGATGGTGGTCGATGTAATCCAAATTATGTGGTCAAGTTACACAGTCTCAAAACTGGGGCGTGAGTAGAGTATGGTTGCTAGGGATACCGCTTTATCTACCACAGTGTGTGAAGGGGCAGGTCATTAAACAGTCTGATGGTCGGGCATGAAAAGTCCTACAGGACTGAATCTTGAGGGACATCAATTTCATCCAATCAATGTAGATGATTTTTGAACGACAACACAATTGGCCTGGTTGAGTACTCTCCCAATGGATATGGCGGTATAGTATATTTAGGAGGGTAAGTGTCAATAGATTGAAAAAGTAAAGTCGGAGGTTGCTGTGCTATGCTGAAAGAAGAAGTCTGACTGACATCTGGCAAATGAAAGTGTTGACCAGGTAAGGAATGGTCTGCATGGCGCGCTATTGAAATTTATTTGTGTAGGCCTCACTGGCTCATATCAGGCCAAGCCCGTGGCGCAAAGTAAAGGGTGTCAGTGGCAGTAATTTGAATGCAGTGTTTTGTAACATAGCACAAGGCATTGCTCCTGTTAACCCAAATTAAAATCAGTGCTATTTTAGTTGTCAGGATTAATCTGTTGTATCTTTATGCTTTTGCACATCCATGTGTTGCTAAATCATGCCACCTTAAAGGGAGAACACATATTTTATTTTTTTCATGATTCAGATATAGAACATGCAATTTTAAACAACTTTCTAATTTACTCCTATTATCAATTTTTCTTCATTCTCTTGGTATCTTTATTTGAAAAAGCAGGAATGTAAGCTTAGGAGCCGGCCCATATTTAGTGAGTAGATCTCGTTAAGCTGGTCATTTGAAAAGTAGATTCCAACACAAAAAAAGTGTAGGCACCCCTGTACTACATATATTGTTGCAAATTGTCATATAGGGCCCTATTTTTTAAACTGAGGATGTAGCTTAGGGCCTCAGCGATTCAGGCTTGTGCGAGACCTCAGATACTTAGCCTCTCCGCCACCTAAAGTATCGCAGACTTAAATAATCTTGATCCTTTTGGGATAATTGTCAGGCCCTGCTTGCATGTGATTGGCCATTGCACAAGTAGTGTCTTGTAGAATAATTAATGTGGGCGGTGGATGAGTCCCATTTTTAAGGGTGCCCAGAACCCACCTGGGCATGCCAATGTTCTGCATACAGCCTGCCCAGAAATGCCCACAACCCGCTCCTCTCTACATGATCTCGCTCCTCTCACACTCAAACCCCGCCCACCAGCTCCTTAAACTCCCATATCAAGGAAAACATCTGGCAAAAATCAGGAGGTTTATCTATCTGAATCACATAAGTTACTTTTTCACTTCCATGACCCTTTTTAATAACATTGTAATGTTTCATTTCTTTGCTGTTAATACTGGACTGAGCAGGCTTTATGGTTAACCAATTACATTCATAGCGATGAGAAAAATTAAGTTGATAAAAAAGTCCTTGTTCCATTGTGCAAATATATCTTCCCCATTCTTGTATATTTATTTTCAACACAAAATCCTGAGATAAATCTGGGTCTGTAAAGGCTAAACACATAGCTGTTGGTTTCAATAGCGTTTTGCATTATGGCTTCAATAAGCTTGTCCCTTGGTCGCGTTGCTTCACGTGCTCACATTAGATTCTGTCCATGCAGGGGAACTTTCATCATTTGTTGTGTAAGGTGCTTTACGTGAAACCTGCTTTAGTCTGAAAAGTCTGCAGGCCGCCACGCGGTATTTGTTCGACATAATGTTGTAGAGAATTGGATTGATAGCTGCACTTAAGTAGAAAAGCACAAAAGAGACTAAGTTACAATACTGGCTAATCAGAGCTATTTCCCAGGATCCAGCTTCAAAGGACTTGGAAAATAAATAACGAGCAACATGAAAAGGCAGCCAGCAAAGAATGAAGGCAAATACCACCACCACTGAAAAAGAAAGAAAAGACAGTCAGCATCATATATCTGTCTATAACAAGCTCTACCATACAGATTTAACATACTTTAGAAAATATTACTGCGTTATTTTCTGAACAATCTTTTAATATTTGTAATAAGCTCAGAATTCAAACTGTGCAGCTCTGCCACATGAGTGCCGAATGTGTGTAGCTGTGATGGTATTTTATTTATTTTATATGTAACTAAGATGTTAATTAACCTCGTCACAGTTTTGCCTTTTCACACACCATGCTAAGATTGAGTTAGACCTTTATAGCTGCTTAAATTTAAACCTTATCGTAAGTCATATTTCATTGTGTAATCCACTAAAGTTATTTTTTCCCAGCATGTTAAGCAGGTTCAAAATATACCATTATTATATTTATATTTCATGATGTCAGAAGACTGCATCAAAAGTGTTACAAAATGTATATTTTTGGTAAGATTTTAGTAAATAACATACGGCATACGGCAAGATTACAAGTGTTGCGGTACGGCTTTTAACGCTGAAAAATGGCCATTCCAGCGTACTGGCCAGGAACGCATATTACGAGTCGTGCTGGTATAGCAATACCGCAGGCATTTTAACCTGTAACGCAACGTCCATTTCACACTCAACAAATTACATTTTTGTGTGGGATTTTCATAGCACCGGCATTACAGGTTGTGCGTTCGGGCTAAAAAGCTTGCGTTACAGCCTATACCGACATGAGCCATACCGCCATCTGAGAGCAGTAGTTATGGATTTTGTGTAACAAACATGTTTCACAAAACTCATAACTAAAGTGTTACAGGTTGTGCGGTCCGGCTAAAATGTTTGCGTTATAGCCTATACTGCCGTGATCCATACCGCGATCTGAGATCAGTAGTTACAAAGTACACTAACCGCCACCCTCCCGCATCGCAAACACTATTTAAAACTTATTAACCCCTAATCTGCCGCCCACCCACATTGCGACTATGAAATAAAGTTATTAACCCCTAATCTGCCTCCCACCCACATCCCCAACACTATTTAAATATATTAGCCCCTAAACCGCCGCTCCCCGACATCGCCAACACTAATAAAAGTTATTAACCCCAATCCATCGCTCCCCGACATCGCCGACACCTAAATAAACATATTAACCCCTAAACCGCTGGGCCCCCACATACCCAACACTATAATAAAGTATTAACCCCTAAACTTCCAGCCCCCCACATTGTAACTACTAAACTAAACCTATTAACCTGTAGACCACCATATCGCAAAACACAAAATTAAACTATTAAACCATAAACCTAACACCCCCCTAACTTTAAATTAAAATTACATTTTACCTTAAATAAATAAAAACTTAGCTGTGAAATAAAAATAAACCATTAAACTATAAATTAAGCTAACATTACTATTCTAATAAAATAAAAAAATACTACCAATTAAAAACCTAAATTACAAATTTAAAAAACCTAACACTAAGAAAAAAATAAAAAAAATCTAAAATTACAAAAAAATAATAAACACTAAAAAACATTAAGCTTACAAAAAATAATAAACAAAATTATCCAAAAAAAAAAACAATTACACCTAATCTAATATCCCTATAAAAATAAAAAAGCCCCCCCCCCCAAAATAAAAACACCCCACCTATAATAAACTACCAATAGCCCTTAAGAGGGCCTTTTGTAGGGCATTGCCCTAAGTTTATTAGTTATTTTACCTGTAAAAAATACAAAGATCCCCAACAGTAAAACCCACCACCCAACCAACCCCCCAAAATAAAAAAACCTAACTCTAAAAAATCCTAAACAACCCATTGCCCTTAAAGGGACATTTGTATGGGCATTGCCCTTAAAAGGGCATTCAGCTCTTTTTCACTGCTCTTAAAAGGGCATTCAGCTCTTTTCCAAGTGCCCATCCCTAATCTAAAAAAAAAACCCACCCAAAAAAATACAAAAGGCGAGAAATCTTCATCTAGGCGGCGAAACCTTCATCCATCTCGGGGACGTCTTCTATCTTCATCCCGGCTGCTCGCAGTGGAGCTATCCTGGAAGTGGATCCTATCCTGCGTGGAGCGTCCTCTTCATACGGTCACCGTCGTACACTGAAGTTAAATGCAAGGTAGCTGTTTCAAAATGGCGTACCTTGCATTCCTATTGGGTGATTTGATTCTTCAAATTCAAATCAGCCAATAGAATGAGAGCTACTGAAATCCTATTGGCTGTTCAAATAAGCCAATAGGATTTCAGTAGCTCTCATCCTATTTGCTGATTTGAATTTAAAGAATCAAATCAGCCAATAGGAATGCAAGGTACGCCATTTTGAAACGGCTACCTTGCATTCAACTTCAGTGTACGGCGGTGACCGTATGAAGAGGACGCTCAGTGCAGGATGGGATCCAGTTCCAGGATAGCTCTGCTCCGTACCGTCGGGATGAAGACTTCTCGCCACCTGGATAAAGATGGATGTCTGGACTTCAGGAACCGTGAGTAGATATTCTGGGGTTAGTGTAAGGTTTTTTTTTTGGGGGGGGGTTAGATTAGTTATGGGCACTTGTAAAAGAGCTGAATGCCCTTTTAAGGGCAGTGAAAAAGAGCTGAATGCCCTTTTAAGGGCAATTCCCATACAATGGTAATGGGTAGTTTAGGACTTTTTAGAGTTAGGTTTTTTTATTTTGGGGGGTTGGTTGGGTGGTGGGTTTTACTGTTGGGGGGACTTTGTATTTTTTTTACAGATAAAAGAGCTGTTTAACTTAGGGCAATGCCCTACAAAAGGCCCTTTTAAGGGCAATTGGTAGTTTATTGTAGGTTAGGGGGTGTTTTTATTTTGGGGGGTGCTTTTTTATTTTTATAGGGCTATTAGATTAGGTGTAATTGTTTTGTTTTTTGTTTTTTTGATAATTTAGTCTATTATTTTCTGTAAGCTTAGTGTTTTTTAGTTTTCGTAATTTAGTGTTTATTATTTTTTGTAAAATTAGATTTTTTAATTTTTTAGTAGTGTTAGGTTTTTTTAAATTTGTAATTTAGGTTTTTAAATGGTATTTTATTAGAATAGTAACGTTAGTTTAATTTATAGTTTAATGTTAGATTTATTTTTATTTCACAGGTAAGTTTTTATTTATTTTAAGATAGTTATATTGTAATTTTAATTAAAAGTTAGGGGGGTGTTAGGCGGCGATGTAAGTGGCCGGAGGTTTAAGGGTTAATAGGTTAATTTAGTAGCGGCAATGTTGGGGGCTGGAGGTTTAAGGATAATCATATAATTTAGTGGCAGTGATGTCGGGGAGCGGCGGATTAGGGGTTTATAGCTTTTATTAGTGTCGGCGATGTCGGGGAGCGCCGGATTAGGGGTTAATAACTTTATTTAGGTGTCTGCGATGTCAGGAGCGGCGGATTAGGGGTTAATAACTTTATTTAGGTGTCGGATTAGGGGTGTATAGACTTGGAGTTTATGTTAGGGTGTTAGGTTTAAACGTAACTTTTTTCCCCCATAGACATCAATGTATCTGCTTTACGGAGATTTTTCATTCCACTTCAGGTGTTTTTTTCTAACACTCCCTCCCCATTGATGTTTATGGAGGAAAGCGTGCACGACCACGCTAAATCAGTCCTTGGATTTTGTGCGGTATGGAGCTTAATGCCACCATATCGCACGCACAATGAGGCTTTCCAGTAACTCGCAATGGCAGCGCTATGGAGAATGAAATAATGCAACTTTTTTTGAAGTAGTTTCGCACCCTGTTTAGCGCAAAACTCGTAATCTAGGTGAGTGTCAGGTGCCAACTGTTGATACTTATATTTTCTTACTAAATTGTCTTTGAGTAGATAGTAGAATGTATGACCCATACAAGCTTTTAGCGGTTATACCATAAACTAGAGGTGCCCCTCTATAGAAACAAAAGCAATATTTTGCCAGGTAACTGTTCTTCAGCAAAATCCAGTATGTTGTTTTATGTATGTACTTTTTTTTTTTATATATTTTTTGTGGCTTATGGCTTTCCAAGACCACCATCATCTGAAAGGGCAAATGATTCTCTTTCAAATGAGGGGATTTAGAAATCTGGGTTTAGTAAGGGATCTTAGATTAAATGGACATGAACCCAAAAAAATTATTTCATGATTCAGATAGGGCATACAAGTTTAAACAATTTTTCAATTGACTTCTTTTATGTAATTTGCTTTGTTCTATTGTTATCGTTTGTTGAAAAGCATACCTAGGTAGGCTCAGGAGCTGGGAATCAGCTGCCGATTGGTGGCTGCACATATTAGAATGAATGACTCATACAAGCTTTTAGCGGTTATACTATAAACTAGAGGTGCCCCTCTGTAGAAAGAAAATAAATATTTTGCCAGGTAACTACTGTTCTTCAGCAAAACCCATGATTCAGCTAGCTCGTAGGAGTGCCTTACTGTTTCTTTAAGATAGGATACCAATAGAATAAAGCAAAATGAATAATAGAAGCAATTGGGGGAATGATTTATAAATGTTTACTCTATCTGAATCATGAAAAAAAATGCCTGCAATTCAAGTCTGTCAAAAGAACTGAAATAAGGGGCAGTCTGCAGAAGCTTAGATAAAAGGAAATCACAGAGGTAAAAAGTAATTAATATCAGTGTTGGTTATGCAAAACTGGGAAATGGTAAATAAAGGGATTATCTATCTTTTTAAACAATAACATTTTTGGTGTTTACTGTCCCTTTAAATCAAGCTTTTTTCATAATTTTTTTAAACAGGTTTAAAGGGATATTAACCCCCAAATTTTTATTTCATGCTTCAGATAGGGCATGCGGTTTTAAACAACTTTCTATTTAATTCTGTTAACAATTTTTCTTCTTTCTTTTGGTATAATTTGTTGAAAAGCAAGGACATAAGCTTAGGAGCGGTCCATTTTTGGAGCACTATATGACAGCAGATTTGCAAGAATGTTATTTAATTGCAAGAGCACTAGATAACATTACTATTTTCTGCCATGTAGTACTCCAGATGCACACCCAGGTATCTCTTCAACAAAGAATACCAAGTGAATGAAGCACATTTGATAATAGAAGTAAATTAGATTTTTTTTTTAAACTCAAATGCTCTGTCTGAATCACAAAAGAATATTTTTGGGTTTCAAAATCTCATGCACATTATACTTTTAAAACATTTTTAAAATCTGGCATGCTAGGAGCACCTAAAAACTAGGTTGAAAGGAGTGAATAACAAACGCTTTATTATGGTATAATGGTAAATTTATAATATATATATATTACTTTCTCTTACTCAAAGAGGCTCAGGGCTCTATTCATTAAGAAGTAAATGGCAGGTAAATTGTATGCCGCATTAACTGGGCATTCTTGCAGGAGATACTCCCTGGGTTTAGCTCTTACTTTTGCATAGTTAAAGGGAAACATAGATAATCCCTTTATTACCCATTCTCCAGTTTTGTACAACCAACACAGTTATATAAATACACTTTTTACCTCTGTGATTGCCTTGTATCTAAACCTCTGCAGACTGCCCCCTTATCTCAGTTCTTTTGACAGACTTGCATTTCAGTCAATCAGTTCTGACTCATAAGTAACTCCACGGGCATGAGCACAATGTTATCTATATGGCACACATGAAGTAGCGCTGTCTAGCTGTGAAAAACTGTCATAATGCAGAGGCGACCTTCAAGGACTTAGAAATCTGCATATGACGCTACGTAGGTTTAGCTTTCAACAAAGAATACCAAAAGAACAAAGCGAATTTGATGACAAAAGTAAATTGGAAATTTGTTTAAAATTACATGCCCTATCTGAATCATGAAAGTTTTATTTTGACCAGACTGTCCCTTTAATAAAAGATTTCAAATAGCCTACAATTCCACTGCTATTCCTTTATTTATGAATAGAGTCCTCAGTGTTTTAGTGCATGTCTTGGGTATTAAGCAATTGATAAATAATAGCTATTATAACCCATGAAAGGCAAAACCAAACTTTCAAATGGAGCATATCATTTTAAGAAACATTTAAATTCACTTCTGTTATGTGCTTTGTTCTCCTGATTTCCTTTGTTGAAAAGCTTATCCTCAGCAGTAGTAATTGCACTGCTGTGAGCTAGCTGGTGCACAAATGTTTCCCTTGTCATTGATTCACCAGATGTGTTTAACTATCTTCCAGAAGAGCACTGTTGTTCTGCAGTTGACTTTAATGTGTTTAGCCCCTTTACATGAATTAAACACAGTTACATGCAAACAACAGTGCAATAATAAAATGGTCTAGCATGGTATTTTTCTTTATCCACACATATATGTTTCTTTAATTGAGCTCAATGTATTTACCTTGGATGAGCTGTCCTGGGAAGATTCAAACCTGAATCCCTAGTACAGAAATTGCAGTTTCTATAGACATCCAACTGAACCATTTTTCCCTGGAAGGTGTCTTCATATGAATGAAAACACAAAATATTTTCTGGACTTAAATGTTCCTCAAAAATGAGTGGAACCTTCTGAATAAAAATATCATGAAGCAGCACAGTAGAGGCGTTACCCACATGAGACTAATCAGCCACGTGTTCCACATTAATCAATGACCGCAGACAGCTTCATTACTTTCTATGGAAAGCAGTCCACTGCCCTCCCCTTTATTTGTACTAAATTGAGTGAAGTCTACCTAGGTTAGCATCATATTTCACTCCCTGTGAGTGAGATCTAGGGAATCAGGCACCAGAAGTTGTTTTGTGTGGGTCATGATGTGCAGCATAAGTGATGTTAACTGTAACTGAAATCATATTTGTTTATTTCATCTATTTATAAAATACACTTGTCTAGTAAATTAAAGGGACAGTAAGCTGCTGAGCACTGCTGCAATAACATGGTTGCTACTCACCATGCTACGGTTTATCTGACTTCACCATCAGCTCTCTTCAAAGCAGTTCCCTTATTAGACCCCTTACTGGTGCTGGTTGTTCAAGCGCCACATATTCATACTGGGCGCGGCCATATTTAAGCTTATGGGCTCGATTTATGAAACAGTAACTTCTGCTTCAGAGGCCCCTCGTTTCAGGCTCGGCTGAAACAGAAGTTAGGAAGCGGCGGTCGTAAGATCGCTGCCCCTTAACCTGTTCGCCACCTTTTAGGTGGAATGACATTATCCCGATCCGATTGGGATGATTGACAGCCGCTGCTAGCAGCCGATTGGCCACCAGTGAGCAGGGGGCGGAATTGCACAAACATTTCACTAGAAATGCTTGTGCAGTGATAAATGCCGCCAGCGTATGCTGTCTGTATTTAGTGATGTCGAGTGGACATGATTGGCTATAGCGTATTATGTCCACTAAACATATAGTAAATCTACCCCTGTGTATTCTTGCATTCTGTGACAGAAGCGGTGCACATTCATAGATCAGTGATGTTGGCATTTTGTGACAGCAGTAATGGGCACTGGGTTTGTGTGCATGATTCAGGTTGGGGGCTTTACATTTCTGTGACTGTATTACTCTGGATTATTCATGTGGTTAGGCATATTTATATATGTTATGTAACTTAAACTGTGTATAAAAACAAATCTCCTGTTCTGTATTGTGTGTGCTACCCAGAAGTGCGCAACTGAGCTGTGAATTTGTAAATATTCACCACTTCTGTCACAGGGTGCAAGGATATGTGAGCTGTAATACAGCATAAACCAGAGTAAAAGAAAGAACCATCGCTAACCATTACCTGCAATCTGTTAACAGAACAGCTCTGAAGAGAGCTTCAAGCACACAATAAAAAACAGCAGCGTGGTAAATTAGATGTCATTTTTCATCTATTTATTCATTCAAATAATAGGTGCTGGGAAAATGAGTATTATGCTTCAACACTGAGATTTAGAAACATAGATATTGACGGCAGATAAGAGCCATAGGCCCAGCAAGTCTGCCGATATTACCTAACAGTAGCCTTATGCTTGTCCCATGCATTTTTAAAGTCCCCCACAGTGTTTTTCGCTACTACCTCTTGAGGAAGTTTATTCCATAAATCAATCACTCTTATTTACAGATACACAAGCAAGCTGTCTTACACACATTCGAAGCTGTGCATTCTGTGGAAAGCAGATCTCTGACCCCTCTTAAATGCTGCATAGTCGTTGGTTGATATGGGCAGGAGCTCATTTGTATCAGTCCCTATTTGGCCACAGTAATGGAGATGAGCTCAAGCTGAAAAAGCTGTTCAAAAGGTGTGTCCATGGACTACAACATGATGCAGATTGTGCTTAAAAATGACTTTTAAAAAATATTTATTCTGCATGCAAATCTTTTGCAATGCCGTGATTAATGATGCATATAAAACATTTTATGTCTCTTTACCAAAATCCAGAATTTTCTTGCATCCTACCTACTTCTCCCATCCTGATGTATTATAATGTATAACAACCCTTTAACAGCTCCCTCAATTGATTAGACTGCAAGAACAGAATAAGCACAACCTCTCTCACACTACTGCTTCTAACAGATTTCCATATTTTGCCATTAAACATTCTCCTGATCTAATAAAAATCATGCAATTACATTTGCCCCCCATCCACTCATTTACCACACTGACTGGCTTCCCCAACCTTCTGTTTCATATTCTAGTTGTATGTTTCTTATACGTTAGACTGTATTTCAAATCTTTATTTAAATAGATGAAATAAACATAGAACATATAAGAATATAACATGCACAATGTTAGCTATAGCAAACAGATCTCTTCTCATTGCATTTGTGAGGGTTTGCTGGTATGTAAACAGCAGGTGCTGTGCCATCATGTATATCCACTGGAGAGAAGGACTTATTCCTACAACCTCTTTATCCTTGTAGGCTGCAGGATACAGGATATGTTCTTCTGTAAGTCAGTCTTTCCCTCACTCAAACTGCTGTTTATCACCAATGGTCTTTTTACAACTGTACCAGAACAAATGCTTTAGCGCAGCTACCCAAGTCCCATACGGTAGCTCATGTTCCTTAAAGGGACAGTCTACAATAGAATTTTTATTAGACATGTGCGGTTCATTTCGGATTAATTCGGAAATTCGGTAAATTCGGTAAATTCGGAGATTCGGATCGATTCGGATTTCCGAATTAAAATACTTCTGAATCTACCGAATGAATCCGAAATAGCTGCCGTATCTCCGAATAAATCCGAATTAGCTCGTTAAAATTCGGCATTTCCCCATAGGAAACAATGGGAGTTTCGGCTGAAAAAAAACTAACACCGCAGCCCCATTGTTTCCTATGGGGAAACACTAAGTCTGCACCTAACACCCTAACATGTACCCCGAGTCTCTAAACACCCCTAACCTTACACTTATTAACCCCTAATCTGCTGCCCCCGCTATCGCTGACACCTGCATTATTTTATTAACCCCTAATCTGCCGACCGAATATCGCCGCCACCTACATTATAACTATTAACCCCTAATCTGCTGTCCCTAACACCGCCGACCCCTACATTATAGTTATTAACCCCTAATCTGCCCCCCCCAACGTCGCCGCAATCTAACTACAAGTATTAACCCCTAATCTGCCGACCGAATATCGCCGCCGCCTACATTATAGCTATTAACCCCTAATCTGCTGTCCCTAACACCGCCGACCCCTACATTATAGTTATTAACCCCTAATCTGCCCCCCCAACGTCGCCGCAATCTAACTACAAGTATTAACCCCTAATCTGCCGACCCGATATCGCCGCCGCCTACATTATAGCTATTAGCCCCTAATCTGCTGTACCTAACATCGCCGACCCCTACATTATAGTTATTAGCCCCTAATCTGCCCCCCCCAACGTCGCCGCAATCTAACTACAAGTATTAACCCCTAATCTGCCGACCCGATATCGCCGCCTACATTATAGCTATTAACCCCTAATCTGCTGTCCCTAACACCGCCGACCCCTACATTATAGTTATTAACCCCTAATCTGCCCCCCCCAACGTCGCCACAATCTAACTACAAGTATTAACCCCTAATCTGCCGACCGCAAATCGCCGCAACTATAATAAATGTATTAACCCCTAAACCGCCGCACTCCCGCCTCGCAAACACTATAATACATTTTATTAACCCCTAATCTGCCATCCCTAACATCGCCGCCACCTACCTACAATTATTAACCCCTAATCTCCCGCCCCCAACGTCGCCGCTACTATAATAAGGTTATTAACCCCTAAACCTAAGTCTAACCCTAACACTAACACCCCCTAACTTAAATATAATTTAAATAAAACGAAATAAATTTACTATAGTTAAATAAATGAATCCTATTTAAAACTAAAGACTTACCTGTAAAATAAACCCTAAGATAGCTGCAATATAACTAATAGTTACATTGTAGCTATTTTAGGATTTATTTTTATTTTACAGGCAACTTTGTATTTATTTTAACTAGGTACAATAGTTATTAAATAGTTAATAACTATTTAATAACTACCTAGCTAAAATAAATACAAATTTACCTGTAAAATAAATCCTAACCTAAGTTACAATTACACCTAACACTACACTATACTTTAATAAATTATTCCTATTTAAAACTAAATACTTACCTGTAAAATAAACCCTAAGATAGCTGCAATATAACTAATAGTTACATTGTAGCTATTTTAGCATTTATATTTATTTTACAGGCAACTTTGTATTTATTTTAACTAGGTACAATAGCTATTAAATAGTTATTGACTAATTAATAGCTACCTAGTTAAAATAATTACAAAATTACCTGTAAAATAAATCCTAACCTAAGTTACAATAAAACCTAACACTACACTATCATTAAATAAATTAACTACAAGTACCTACAATTATCTACAATTAAATAAACTAAAGTACAAAACCCCCCCACTAAATTACAAAAAATAAAAAAACACTAAATTACAAAAAATAAAAAAATATTACAAGAATTTTAAACTAATTACACCTAATCTAAGCCCCCTAATAAAATAACAAAGCCCCCCAAAATAAAAAAAAATGCCCTACCCTATACTAAATTACAAAAGTTAACAGCTCTATTACCTTACCAGCCCTGAACAGGGCCCTTTGCGGGGCATGCCCCAAAGAAAACAGCTCTTTTGCCTGTAAAAAAAAAACACAATCCCCCCCCCACATTACAACTCACCACCCACATACCCCTACTCTAACCCAAACCCCCCTTAAATAAACCTAACACTACCCCCCTGAAGATCTCCCTACCTTGAGTCGTGTTCACCCAGCCAGGCCGAAGTCTTCATCCGATGGGGCAGAAGAGGACATCCAGACCGGCAGAAGTCTTCATCCAAGCGGGGCAAGAAGAGGTCTTCCATCCATCAGAAAAGTACAAAAAAACAAACAAACACTAAATTAGCAAAAATAATAAAATATTACAATAATTTTAAACTAATTACACCTAATCTAAGCCCCCTACTAGCTATTAATATAGCTACAATATAACTAATAGTTACATTGTAGCTATTTTAGGATTTATATTTATTTTACAGGCAACTTTGTATTTATTTTAACTAGGTACAATAGCTATTAAATAGTTAATAACTATTTAATAACTACCTAGCTAAAATAAATACAAATTTACCTGTAAAATAAACCCTAACCTAAGTTACAATTACACCTAACACTACACTGTCATTAAATTAACTAAATAAATTAATCCTATATAAAACTAAATACTTACCTGTAAAATAAACCCTAATATAGCTACAATATAACTAATAGTTACATTGTAGCTATTTTAGCATTTATATTTATTTTACAGGCAACTTTGTATTTATTTTAACTAGGTACAATAGCTATTAAATAGATATTTACTGTTTAATAGCTACCTAGTTAAAATAATTACAAAATTACCTGTAAAATAAATCCTAACCTAAGTTACTATTAAACCTAACACTACACTATCATTAAATAAATTAACTACAAGTACCTACAATTAAATACAATGAAATAAACTAAACTAAAGTACAAAAAAAACAAACACTAAATTACAAAAAATAAAAAAAATTACAAGAATTTTAAACTAATTACACCTAATCTAAGCCCCCTAATAAAATAACAAAGCCCCCCAAAATAAAAAAATGCCCTACCCTATACTAAATTACAAAAGTAATCAGCTCTATTACCTTACCAGCCCTGAACAGGGCCTTTTGCGGGGCATGCCCCAAAGAAAACAGCTCTTTTGCCTGTAAAAAAAAACACAATACCCCCCCCCACATTACAACCCACCACCCACATACCCCTACTCTAACCCAAACCCCCCTTAAATAAACCTAACACTACCCCCCTGAAGATCTCTCTACCGTGTCTTCACCCAGCGGGCCGAAGTCTTCATCCGATCGGGCAGAAGAGGACATCCAGACCGGCAGAAGTCTTCATCCAAGCGGGGCAAGAAGAGGTCTTCCATCCATCAGAAGTCTTGATCCAGGCGGCATCTTCTCTGTTCATCCATCGGGAGCGGAGCGGCAGCATCCTGAAGACATCCCACGCAGAGCATCCTCTTCTTTCTTGATCCGACGACTAGGTGACTGTACCTTTAAGTGACGTCATCCAAGATGGCGTCCCTTGAATTCCGATTGGCTGATAGGATTCTATCAGCCAATCGGAATTAAGGTAGGAAAAATCTGATTGGCTGATTTAATCAGCCAATCAGATTCAAGTTCAATCCGATTGGCTGATGGAATCAGCCAATCAGATTGACCTCGCATTCTATTGGCTGTTCCGATCAGCCAATAGAATGCGAGCTCAATCTGATTGGCTGATTGGATCAGCCAATCGGATTGAACTTGAATCTGATTGGCTGATTGAATCCTACAGGTAAATTGAATTCCTACCTTAATTCCGATTGGCTGATAGAATCCTATCAGCCAATCGGAATTCAAGGGACGCCATCTTGGATGACGTCACTTAAAGGTACAGTCACCTAGTCGTCGGATCAAGAAAGAAGAGGATGCTCTGCGTGGGATGTCTTCAGGATGCTGCCGCTCCGCTCCCGATGGATGAACAGAGAAGATGCCGCCTGGATCAAGACTTCTGATGGATGGAAGACCTCTTCTTGCCCCGCTTGGATGAAGACTTCTGCCGGTCTGGATGTCCTCTTCTGCCCGATCGGATGAAGACTTCGGCCCGCTGGGTGAAGACACGGTAGAGAGATCTTCAGGGGGGTAGTGTTAGGTTTATTTAAGGGGGGTTTGGGTTAGAGTAGGGGTATGTGGGTGGTGGGTTGTAATGTGGGGGGGGGGGTATTGTGTTTTTTTTTACAGGCAAAAGAGCTGTTTTCTTTGGGGCATGCCCCGCAAAAGGCCCTGTTCAGGGCTGGTAAGGTAATAGAGCTGATTACTTTTGTAATTTAGTATAGGGTAGGGCATTTTTTTATTTTGGGGGGCTTTGTTATTTTATTAGGGGGCTTAGATTAGGTGTAATTAGTTTAAAATTCTTGTAATTTTTTTTATTTTTTGTAATTTAGTGTTTGTTTTTTTTTTGTACTTTAGTTTAGTTTATTTCATTGTATTTAATTGTAGGTACTTGTAGTTAATTTATTTAATGATAGTGTAGTGTTAGGTTTAATAGTAACTTAGGTTAGGATTTATTTTACAGGTAATTTTGTAATTATTTTAACTAGGTAGCTATTAAACAGTAAATATCTATTTAATAGCTATTGTACCTAGTTAAAATAAATACAAAGTTGCCTGTAAAATAAATATAAATGCTAAAATAGCTACAATGTAACTATTAGTTATATTGTAGCTATATTAGGGTTTATTTTACAGGTAAGTATTTAGTTTTATATAGGATTAATTTATTTAGTTAATTTAATGACAGTGTAGTGTTAGGTGTAATTGTAACTTAGGTTAGGGTTTATTTTACAGGTAAATTTGTATTTATTTTAGCTAGGTAGTTATTAAATAGTTATTAACTATTTAATAGCTATTGTACCTAGTTAAAATAAATACAAAGTTGCCTGTAAAATAAATATAAATCCTAAAATAGCTACAATGTAACTATTAGTTATATTGTAGCTATATTAATAGCTAGTAGGGGGCTTAGATTAGGTGTAATTAGTTTAAAATTATTGTAATATTTTATTATTCTTGCTAATTTAGTGTTTGTTTGTTTTTTTGTACTTTTCTGATGGATGGAAGACCTCTTCTTGCCCCGCTTGGATGAAGACTTCTGCCGGTCTGGATGTCCTCTTCTGCCCCATCGGATGAAGACTTCGGCCCGGCTGGGTGAACACGACTCAAGGTAGGGAGATCTTCAGGGGGGTAGTGTTAGGTTTATTTAAGGGGGGTTTGGGTTAGAGTAGGGGTATGTGGGTGGTGGGTTGTAATGTGGGGGGGGGGGGGTATTGTGTTTTTTTTTACAGGCAAAAGAGCTGTTTTCTTTGGGGCATGCCCCGCAAAAGGCCCTATTCAGGGCTGGTAAGGTAATAGAGCTGTTAACTTTTGTAATTTAGTATAGGGTAGGGCATTTTTTTTTATTTTGGGGGGCTTTGTTATTTTATTAGGGGGCTTAGATTAGGTGTAATTAGTTTAAAATTCTTGTAATATTTTTTTATTTTTTGTAATTTAGTGGGGGGGTTTTTGTACTTTAGTTTAGTTTTTTTAATTGTATTTAATTGTAGGTACTTGTAGTTAATTTATTTAATGATAGTGTAGTGTTAGGTTTAATTGTAACTTAGGTTAGGATTTATTTTACAGGTAATTTTGTAATTATTTTAACTAGGTAGCTATTAAATAGTCAATATCTATTTAATAGCTATTGAACCTAGTTAAAATAAATACAAAGTTGCCTGTACAATAAATATAAATGCTAAAATAGCTACAATGTAACTATTAGTTATATTGCAGCTATATTAGGGTTTATTTTACAGGTAAGTCTTTAGTTTTATATAGGATTCATTTATTTAGTTAATTTAATGATAGTGTAGTGTTAGGTGTAATTGTAACTTAGGTTATGATTTATTTTACAGGTAAATTTGTATTTATTTTAGCTAGGTAGTTATTAAATAGTTATTAACTATTTAATAGCTATTGTACCTAGTTAAAATAAATACAAAGTTGCCTGTAAAATAAATATAAATCCTAAAATAGCTACAATGTAACTATTAGTTATATTGAAGCTATATTAATAGCTAGCCGGGGGCTTAGATTAGGTGTAATTAGTTTAAAATTATTGTAATATTTTATTATTTTTGGTAATTTAGTGTTTGTTTGTATTTTGGTACTTGTATGATGGATGGAAGACCTCTTCTTGCCCCGCTTGGATGAAGACTTCTGCCGGTCTGGATGTCCTCTTCTGCCCCATCGGATGAAGACTTCGGCCCGGCTGGGTGAACACGACTCAAGGTAGGGAGATCTTCAGGGGGGTAGTGTTAGGTTTATTTAAGGGGGGTTTGGGTTAGAGTAGGGGTATGTGGGTGGTGGGTTGTAATGTGGGGGGGGGGGATTGTGTTTTTTTTTTACAGGCAAAAGAGCTGTTTTCTTTGGGGCATGCCCCGCAAAGGGCCCTGTTCAGGGCTGGTAAGGTAATAGAGCTGTTAACTTTTGTAATTTAGTATAGGGTAGGGCATTTTTTTTATTTTGGGGGGCTTTGTTATTTTATTAGGGGGCTTAGATTAGGTGTAATTAGTTTAAAATTCTTGTAATATTTTTTTATTTTTTGTAATTTAGTGTTTTTTTTTTTTTTGTAATTTAGTGGGGGGTTTTTGTACTTTAGTTTATTTAATTGTAGATAATTGTAGGTACTTGTAGTTAATTTATTTAATGACAGTGTAGTGTTAGGTTTAATTGTAACTTAGGTTAGGATTTATTTTACAGCTAATTTTGTAATTATTTTAACTAGGTAGCTATTAATTAGTCAATAACTATTTAATAGCTTTTGTACCTAGTTAAAATAAATACAAAGTTGCCTGTAAAATAAATATAAATGCTAAAATAGCTACAATGTAACTATTAGTTATATTGCAGCTATCTTAGGGTTTATTTTACAGGTAAGTCTTTAGTTTTATATAGGATTCATTTATTTAGTTAATTTAATGATAGTGTAGTGTTAGGTGTAATTGTAACTTAGGTTATGATTTATTTTACAGGTAAATTTGTATTTATTTTAGCTAGGTAGTTATTAAATAGTTATTAACTATTTAATAACTATTGTACCTAGTTAAAATAAATACAAAGTTGCCTGTAAAATAAAAATAAATCCTAAAATAGCTACAATGTAACTATTAGTTATATTGTAGCTATATTAGGGTTTATTTTACAGGTAAGTCTTTAGTTTTAAATAGGATTCATTTATTTAACTATAGTAAACTTATTTCGTTTTATTTAAATTATATTTAAGTTAGGGGGTGTTAGTGTTAGGGTTAGACTTAGGTTTAGGGGTTAATAACCTTATTATAGTAGCGGCGACGTTGGGGGCGGGAGATTAGGGGTTAATAATTGTAGGTAGGTGGCGGCGATGTTAGGGAGGGCAGATTAGGGGTTAATAAAATGTATTATAGTGTTTGCGAGGCGGGAGTGCGGCGGTTTAGGGGTTAATACATTTATTATAGTGGCGGCGATTTGCGGTCGGCAGATTAGGGGTTAATACTTGTAGTTAGATTGTGGCGACGTTGGGGGAGGCAGATTAGGGGTTAATAACTATAATGTAGGGGTCGGCGGTGTTAGGGACAGCAGATTAGGGGTTAATAGCTATAATGTAGGCGGCGGCGATATCGGGTCGGCAGATTAGGGGTTAATACTTGTAGTTAGATTGCCGCGACGTTGGGGGAGGCAGATTAGGGGTTAATAACTATAATGTAGGGGTCGGCGGTGTTAGGGACAGCAGATTATGGGTTAATAGCTATAATGTAGGCGGCGGCGATATCGGGTCGGCAGATTAGGGGTTAATACTTGTAGTTAGATTGCGGCGACGTTGGGGGGGGCAGATTAGGGGTTAATAACTATAATGTAGGGGTCGGCGGTGTTAGGGACAGCAGATTAGGGGTTAATAGCTATAATGTAGGCGGCGGCAATATCGGGTCGGCAGATTAGGGGTTAATACTTGTAGTTAGATTGCGGCGACGTTGGGGGAGGCAGATTAGGGGTTAATAACTATAATGTAGGGGTCGGCGGTGTTAGGGACAGCAGATTAGGGGTTAATAGTTATAATGTAGGTGGCGGCGATATCGGGTCAGCAGATTAGGGGTTAATACTTGTAGTTAGATTGCGGCGACGTTGGGGGGGGGGCAGATTAGGGGTTAATAACTATAATGTAGGGGTCGGCGGTGTTAGGGACAGCAGATTAGGGGTTAATAGCTATAATGTAGGTTGCGGCGATATCCGATCGGCAGATTAGGGGTTAAATAATGTTATTATAGGGTTTGCGATGTGGGGGGGCCTCGGTTTAGTGGTTCATAGGTAGTTTATGGGTGTTAGTGACTTAGTGTACTAAATGGGTGTTAGTGTACTAAAAACATACCGAATTTCGGAACGGAATAGAACCGAATTCAGCCGAATCCGAATAAATCCGAAACGAATTTATTCGGATCCGAATAAATCCGAAACGAATTTATTCAAATTTTGCCGAATCCGATTCGATCCGAAACGAAATTCGAAAAGTCCGAATCGATCCGAACCGAAAACGAACCGAATTTTTTAGCCGTGCACATGTCTAATTTTTATTGTTTTGAAAGATAGATAATCCCTTTATTACCCATTCCCCAGTTTTGCATAACCAACCCGGTTATATTAATATACTTTTTACCTCTGTGATTACCTTTTATCTAAGCATCTTCTGACTTTTTCTTTATTATCTATTGACTTGCATTTTGTACTGTGTTGTGCTAAATCTTAAATAACTCATCAGGCGTGAGCACAATGTTATCTATATGGCCCACATGAACTAGCAGTCTTCTGTTGTGAAAAGCAAATAAAAAAGCATGTGAAAAGAGGCTGTCTACAGTGGCTTAGAAACAGGCAGAAATTTAGAGGTTTTAATGTTATAAATGTATATTAATATAACAATGATATATAACAATTGGTTGTGCAAAGCTGGGGAATGGGTAGTAAAGGTGTTATCTATCTTTTTAAACAATAACAATTTTTGTGTTGACTGTCGCTTTAAATGAGCTTGAGAGTCTTTCTACCTGTACAGCACTTTGTATAAATGTGTATTTACTTTTTCTCCTTTATCTCAATTTGTTTATTAAAGTGACAATAGCCTCTGTTAGAGCATTTTATTATGACACTGTGGCTTGTAAATATCTATGTGTTCAACCCCTGCAAACCCATAGTTAAAGTCAGCTCCGCAACACAATTACACTACTGGCACCTAGCTGAACATGCATGGTGAGCCAGTGACAAGAGGCATATGTATCTGCCAGTTACAAGTATTGGTTTACATGAGCCTACCTAGGTATGCTTTTCAACACAAAATACGAAGAGAATTAAAAAACAGAATAACACAAGTAAATTGAATAATTGCATGAAAATTACATTCTCTATCTAAACCAGAGCTTTCCAAACTTTTTATGTCGGTGACACACTTTTTAGATCTACATCATTTCGCGACACAGTGATTAAGTTGTACTAGCAAACAGGAGGTTAAACTAACTTGTTTTAAGAGATACGGACACATACAGTAAATGATATAATAACGAAATGTATTTACAAGTAACAGTAAGTATGTGCAAGAATTAAAAAAAAGTTTAATAACACCAATAGTTACTTACTATTTTAATGGGATGTATGAGGTTGATGGGATGAACACAGTTTCTGAATATTTGGTGGGATATTAGACACTCGCATTTTTAAGCTTCCCCTTCCTATCCATATATCAAGAGCAGGAACAGCAATGCACTACTGCAAAAAAAACCCCACTGACTTCAGCTCAGCGTTTAAGCTGCCGTCCTCAGAGCTCGGTGAGTCCGATTGAGTACTGCCCACGCTGCAAACACACTGCTGTGCCACTCACTGACTACACATGCAGCCACCAGCCAATTGAGGAGACTACACGTGCAGTCAGGTGCCAATGTGCCCCCAAAGCCACCAATGGGAATAGTTTCAGTTCCCACTGAGCTGCGCCAATAGGTTAAGATGATCTGTGACCCCCTAGGTATCAATCACGTGTCAACCATGTGATATGCGTAGCAGGCAGGCGGAAAGTCAGAAACCAAAAAAAAACATTAAAAAAAATTAAAATTTAAAAAAATTTGTGCTGAAGCAGGGACACACCTACACACTGCTGCCGACACACTAGTGTGTCCCGACACACAGTTTGGAAAGCACTGATCTAAACCATAAAAGTTTAATATTTACTTTCAGGACTTTTAAGGTCCTTTAAATTGTTGTCTATATCATGTTTATATTGTAACCACTGTAAAGAACTGCATGAAATGTAGAAAGTATACAAATTACTACTAATACCCGTTATTAAGTAGACACATACATATCTGACATTTGTACATCATAATATCTGAAGGATGAGCATTATTCCTAGTTGTGCTACATTTAGACATCCAGCTATGATTACAAGATTTGAAGCCTATAAGGTTGAAAGTAGATTTTGAAGGATTGCAGTTATTCAATTCAATCTCATAAGAGAACTTAATATCATCACTTTATATCAATATTACTGCACACTAAGAAAATAAACATATTACACGTTGCACATAATATGATTTGAATTGTAACAAAATTGAGTTTACACCAATTATTTATGACCACTAACATCTTAATCTGTTTATTGCTAGCAGAATCTAGGACAGAAACAGCCGCCGGGTTTAAATATTTACAATATACCCAATATTGTCTGCTTCATGAAGAAGGCAGTGCTTGCTTATATTATACCCTAACATACTGACAACTCAATCAATCAAAGTTTATATAAAGTAAATGTAAACCAATCTAGAATGTCCATTGCTTGCTGGCAGAACTGAGATAAATACATATTAAATTGCTCTTTATATATATAGAGTTATCACCAATTAAGAAATAAACTGAAAAAGATCTACAACCCCCATAAACACACACAATGGCCTCTATTTAACAAGGTCTGGCGGACCTGATCCAACAGTGCGGATCAGGTCCGCCAGACCTCGCTGAATACGGAGAGCAATACGCTCTCCGTATTCAGCATTGCATCAGCAGCTCACAAGAGCTGCTGGTGCAACGCGCCCCCTGCAGACAGCAGGGGGGTGTCAATCAACCTGATCGTACTCAAGCGGGTTGAATTGTGGCGATGTGTGTCCGCCTGCTCAGGTCTTTGCGACCGCTGCTTCATAACTGCTGTTTCTGGCGAGCCTGCAGGAGCTTGATAGATATATATGCAGTTTAGTGCACTTCTCTAAGCAATCAAACCAGATGAGAATATTTGCAGCAATTTGCAGCATACACAGTTTACAGAATTTGAGCTCCAGCCTCTATAGGGAACATAGAACAAAGATAATCTTTAAGGTATTTTACAGCAGAACCAAGCAAAATAGATAATAAATATATATTCCAATGAATGCAGCTTTTTCATTATTAATTTATGGTGCATGAATGTCTTTTAAACATGGTTAAAGGGCATTATATTACAATTTACAATTAAAATAACAAAGTATATATTTTATTACCATATACTAAAATATACTAAAACATAAAAGAAACTGGTTTAGTTTTTTCCACTAATGTGGAAATATAGCTTTATTGTATATGTGACACACATACATACATATACACATAAACGCACACATATACACACCGACATGCATACATAGACATACATATACACATAAACGCACACATATACACACAGACATGCATACATAGACATACATATACACATAAACGCACACATATACACACAGACATGCATACATAGATAAACATATACACATAAACGCACACATATACACACAGACATGCATACATAGACATACATATGCACATAAACGCACACATATACACACAGACATGCATACATAGACACACATATAGACACATACATACATATACACATAAACGCACACATATACACACAGACATGCATACATAGACATACATATACACATAAACGCACACATATACACACAGACATGCATACATAGACACACATATAGACACATACATACATATACACATAAACGCACACATATACACACAGACATGCATACATAGACACACATATAGACACATACATACATATACACATAAACGCACACATATACACACAGACATGCATACATAGACATACATATACACATAAACGCACACATATACACACAGACATGCATACATAGACATACATATACATATAAACGCACACATATACACACAGACATGCATACATAGACACACATATAGACACACACATACATATACACATAAACGCACACATATACACACAGACATGCATACATAGACATACATATACACATAAACGCACACATATACACACAGACATGCATACATAGACACACATATAGACACACACATACATATACACATAAACGCACACATATACACACAGACATGCATACATAGACATACATATACACATAAACGCACACATATACACACAGACATGCATACATAGACACACATATAGACACACACATACATATTCACATAAACGCACACATATACACACAGACATGCATACATAGACATACATATACACATAAACGCACACATATACACACAGACATGCATACATAGACATACATATACACATAAACGCACACATATACACACAGACATGCATACATAGACATACATATACACATAAACGCACACATATACACACAGACATGCATACATAGACACACATATAGACACACACATACATATACACATAAACGCACACATATACACACAGACATGCATACATAGACATACATATACACATAAACGCACACATATACACACAGACATGCATACATAGACACACATATAGACACACACATACATATACACATAAACGCACACATATACACACAGACATGCATACATAGACATACATATACACATAAACGCACACATATACACACAGACATGCATACATAGACACACATATAGACACATACATACATATACACATAAACGCACACATATACACACAGACATGCATACATAGACACACATATAGACACATACATACATATACACATAAACGCACACATATACACACAGACATGCATACATAGACATACATATACACATAAACGCACACATATACACACAGACATGCATACATAGACATACATATACATATAAACGCACACATATACACACAGACATGCATACATAGACACACATATAGACACACACATACATATACACATAAACGCACACATATACACACAGACATGCATACATAGACATACATATACACATAAACGCACACATATACACACAGACATGCATACATAGACACACATATAGACACACACATACATATACACATAAACGCACACATATACACACAGACATGCATACATAGACATACATATATACATAAACGCACACATATACACACAGACATGCATACATAGACACACATATAGACACACACATACATATTCACATAAACGCACACATATACACACAGACATGCATACATAGACATACATATACACATAAACGCACACATATACACACAGACATGCATACATAGACACACATATAGACACATACATACATATACACATAAACGCACACATATACACACAGACATGCATACATAGACATACATATACACATAAACGCACACATATACACACAGACATGCATACATAGACATACATATACACATAAACGCACACATATACACACAGACATGCATACATAGACACACATATAGACACACACATACATATACACATAAACGCACACATATACACACAGACATGCATACATAGACATACATATACACATAAACGCACACATATACACACAGACATGCATACATAGACACACATATAGACACACACATACATATACACATAAACGCACACATATACACACAGACATGCATACATAGACATACATATACACATAAACGCACACATATACACACAGACATGCATACATAGACACACATATAGACACACACATACATATACACATAAACGCACACATATACACACAGACATGCATACATAGACATACATATACACATAAACGCACACATATACACACAGACATGCATACATAGACATACATATACATATAAACGCACACATATACACACAGACATGCATACATAGACACACATATAGACACACACATACATATACACATAAACGCACACATATACACACAGACATGCATACATAGACATACATATACACATAAACGCACACATATACACACAGACATGCATACATAGACACACATATAGACACACACATACATATACACATAAACGCACACATATACACACAGACATGCATACATAGACATACATATACACATAAACGCACACATATACACACAGACATGCATACATAGACACACATATAGACACACACATACATATTCACATAAACGCACACATATACACACAGACATGCATACATAGACATACATATACACATAAACGCACACATATACACACAGACATGCATACATAGACATACATATACACATAAACGCACACATATACACACAGACATGCATACATAGACATACATATACACATAAACGCACACATATACACACAGACATGCATACATAGACACACATATAGACACACACATACATATACACATAAACGCACACATATACACACAGACATGCATACATAGACATACATATACACATAAACGCACACATATACACACAGACATGCATACATAGACACACATATAGACACACACATACATATACACATAAACGCACACATATACACACAGACATGCATACATAGACATACATATACACATAAACGCACACATATACACACAGACATGCATACATAGACACACATATAGACACATACATACATATACACATAAACGCACACATATACACACAGACATGCATACATAGACACACATATAGACACATACATACATATACACATAAACGCACACATATACACACAGACATGCATACATAGACATACATATACACATAAACGCACACATATACACACAGACATGCATACATAGACATACATATACATATAAACGCACACATATACACACAGACATGCATACATAGACACACATATAGACACACACATACATATACACATAAACGCACACATATACACACAGACATGCATACATAGACATACATATACACATAAACGCACACATATACACACAGACATGCATACATAGACACACATATAGACACACACATACATATACACATAAACGCACACATATACACACAGACATGCATACATAGACATACATATATACATAAACGCACACATATACACACAGACATGCATACATAGACACACATATAGACACACACATACATATTCACATAAACGCACACATATACACACAGACATGCATACATAGACATACATATACACATAAACGCACACATATACACACAGACATGCATACATAGACACACATATAGACACATACATACATATACACATAAACGCAAACATATACACACAGACATGCATACATAGACATACATATACACATAAACGCACACATATACACACAGACATGCATACATAGACATACATATACACATAAACGCACACATATACACACAGACATGCATACATAGACACACATATAGACACACACATACATATACACATAAACGCACACATATACACACAGACATGCATACATAGACATACATATACACATAAACGCACACATATACACACAGACATGCATACATAGACACACATATAGACACACACATACATATACACATAAACGCACACATATACACACAGACATGCATACATAGACATACATATACACATAAACGCACACATATACACACAGACATGCATACATAGACACACATATAGACACACACATACATATACACATAAACGCACACATATACACACAGACATGCATACATAGACATACATATACACATAAACGCACACATATACACACAGACATGCATACATAGACACACATATAGACACACACATACATATATACAAAAACACACACATATATACACAGATATGCATACATAGACACACATACACACACATACATATACACACAAAAACACACACATACACACAGACATGCATAGATAGACACACATACACACACATACATATACACCTATACATTCATACAAACACATATACATTCACATACAAATACAGAAACACACATACACATATACAGTATATACACACATACAGATACATGTTCATACATACACATACATACACACACATACATATATACTCACAGAAATACATATACACACATATACATTGCGTTAAGACATGCCTATATTTGATAAGCATACAGTAAAGTAGGCCTAAACCATATCAATGTTTACAATTGAAGAATAATATAGTAATTTCAAGCCTGTCTGGAATAATCAGTTTAAAGAGACATATTCAGAATTGAATCTATGTATATAAA